>NC_084984.1:880786-894297 GCF_963691925.1 Scomber scombrus | reverse complement strand
TCTCTTTCTTTCCTCCCTCCCTCCTTCTCTCTTTCTTTCCTTCCTCCCTTCCTTCCTTGACTCGAGGACAACAGGAGGGTTAACCCAAATAAGGTAGTGCCCCCCCCCCTCCATGGCTGTTACTATGGTAATAACTTGACCACTTTTTTCAGATAGCTTCCAGATTCCCGCTCCTTTTCTAAGTGAAGTTTTCCATCTGATCCAGACGGAGAACATCTGCTGGATTGATGTTTATGGTGTTTCCTCCGTCAGCTGTGCAGGTATGAAGCAGAGAGAGGAGCCGCCCTCCTGATTATCTGTCATTTAGCGGTTTATCAAAGTCAACGGATCCCGTCACGCTGTGTGAGAGCGGAGGATTTCTCTCTCTGATGGATTCATTAATATCTGCTGGATCATTAAGCTGCTGCTCAGATCTGTGTTTGACTGATGCAGCCGCCGAAGCCTCCATGAACACAATGTGGACGCATCACATGATAAACAGGAAGGCCGGCTGTCTGTTCACTCCATTACAGAGGGGGGGGGGGGGGCAGTCTGCAGCCAGAAACAACATTAAATATAAAACACTGATGAAAGATGAAGTGAGCGTCATCAAACTGCAACTTGAAAAAAAACTGCAATATTAAGCTTTGTGTCGTTCCTTCTTTCCTTCCTTCCTCCCTTCCTTCTTTCCTCTGTCCTTCTTTCCTCACTTTCTCTTTGCCTTTCTCCCTCCCTCCCTCCCTCCTTCCTTCCTTCCTCCCTCCCTCCCTCCTTCTTTCCTCCCTTCCTTCCTCCCTCCTGTCCTTCCTTCTCCCTCCCTCTCTGCCATCCTTCCTTCTTCCTCCCTTCCATCCTTCCTTCTTCCTCCCTGCCTCCCTTCCTTCCTTTCTTCCTCCCATCCTTCCTTCTTCCTCCCTTCCTTCCTCCTTCCATCCTTCCTTCCATCCTTCTTTCCTCCCTTCCATCCTTCCTCCCTCCCTCCCTTCCATCCTTCCTTTCATCCCTCCCTCCCTCCTTTCCTTCCTTCCTCCCTTCCATCCTTCCTTCTTCCTCCCTCCCTTCCTCCCTCTCTTCCTTCCATCCTCCCTTCCTCCATCCCTCCCATCCTTCCTCCCTCCTTTCCTTCCTCCCTCCTTTCCTTCCTTCATTCCTTCCTTCCTTCCTTCCTTCCTCCCATCCTTCCTTCCTTGACTCGAGGACACTAGGAGGGTTCAGTGAATCCTTCACTAAGATGAAATGTATTGTGAGTGAACTGCAGCTTTAACACAGAGCTGCCTGCAGCTCTCGTGTGTGCTGAGTGGATCCAGACGAGCCGAGCCGAGGTCACGATTGCAACTCGAACAAATAACAGAGCGGCGAGCAGCGTATCGATATTTAAATTGGACGTCTGTTTGTGTCTGTTGAAGCTTTGGTCGGATTTCCTCGGTGACCTTGTTGTCTCCGCCGGACTGATCCGACCTGCCGAGCCCGTTGTTTGGTTTATTGACTGACCGCAGACACACTGCTGCACCTCCATTGGCTTAAATGGGTTTTCATTTTTTATTGGCAGGCGGGTGACGGAGGGCGGGGGGAGGGGGGGGGGGGTCTGTTTAGTCGAGGCTCTTTACACTTTAACAGGACGGAGGATCAAAACGTGTTTTACTGGCTCTCGTAAAAATCAAACAAAATGAAATAAAATCAAAAGTAGACGAGCAGCTGCTGAGCTCAGCGAGAAAACACAAAGCAGCAATTCAGAGGAAAGTGTTTTTATTCAAGATGAAACTTTAAAACTCCAACCTTCAATTTAAAGCAGTGACTCAACTCTGACTCATCTTCATGTTTTAAGTTGATATGTTGAACTTATCTCCACATCCAGCAGTCAGCATGGCCGTAGCTACCAATGAGGACACCGAGGTTTTCGGTATTTTTTTCTTGAAGTTTTGTTTCATTGTGAAGTGAAAATAGCCGACAAGACAATTATCCTTGCATCAACGGACCGTCACGTGACGTGTACTAGCAGATACCGGTGTTTTGTCCCAACTGGTTTCCAATTTAACTGGTTTCCTTACCGAACATCTCCAGCTGTGTTGCGCTTCCATCAGCAGATTCAGACTCAGCATATTACTGGAGGTTTTTAAGTCGCAGTTATATATAGTGCTCACTTCCAGAAACATATTCGCTGCAGTAGAAATATGTTGTCTTCTTTTATGAATTGGACTTGACCCGATTTTGCAAACTGTTCATCCATTGGACGAGCCCTTTTCTCCCAGCAGGCCGTGCTCCATTCCACATTTTAAGAACAAACTATATATATGCAATATATAGAATAATATATTGTTGTTATAGTTTTTAAATATGCAACCATGGAAGTTGTAGAATAATGAAATAGGAGTTGATTTAAGTTGCAAAATTGGAAATGATAAGAAAGAACTGGAGCACAAGAGTGAGCATGACTGAGAAATGCACAGCAGGAAAGCGTTATAAATACATCATGGATTACAGTGAACTGATATATAAACCGTGGTCTCATTTTTGACCTCGGTATTTGAAAAATCCTGGCTACTGATCAACATCATCATTCATTAGTTCATCGTGTTTCTGTCCACCTGCTGAATGTGAAGTCCAATATTCTCTGTTAGCTGTTTTTACTCTCTACCAACTCCTGAAATATCTAAATGCTCCACTATGTTCAGCAGCTAGTCTAAAGATAACTGGGTCTGTTAGCAGTCTCTGGAGAGCAGTTCTATAGTTCTGTAGTTCTATAGTTCTGTAGTTCTATAGTTCTATAGTTCTGTAGTTCTATAGTTCTATAGTTCTATAGTTCTGTAGTTCTATAGTTCTGTAGTTCTATAGTTTTGTAGTTCTATAGTTCTGTAGTTCTATAGTTCTGTAGTTCTATAGTTCTATAGTTCTATAGTTTTGTAGTTTTGTAGTTCTATAGTTCTGTAGTTCTGTAGTTCTGTAGTTCTATAGTTCTGTAGTTCTATAGTTCTGTAGTTCTATAGTTCTATAGTTCTGTAGTTCTATAGTTCTGTAGTTCTGTAGTTCTATAGTTTTGTAGTTCTATAGTTCTATAGTTCTGTAGTTCTATAGTTCTATAGTTCTATAGTTTTGTAGTTTTGTAGTTCTATAGTTCTGTAGTTCTGTAGTTCTGTAGTTCTGTAGTTCTATAGTTCTGTAGTTCTATAGTTCTGTAGTTCTATAGTTCTGTAGTTCTATAGTTCTATAGTTTTGTAGTTTTGTAGTTCTATAGTTCTGTAGTTCTATAGTTCTGTAGTTCTATAGTTCTGTAGTTCTATAGTTCTGTAGTTCTATAGTTCTATAGTTCTGTAGTTCTATAGTTCTGTAGTTCTATAGTTCTGTAGTTCTATAGTTCTATAGTTTTGTAGTTTTGTAGTTCTATAGTTCTGTAGTTCTGTAGTTCTATAGTTTTGTAGTTCTATAGTCCTGTAGTTCTGTAGTTCTACTGGGAACCAACCAGAGGACAGAGACTCGTTATATCAGAGAGAAGAAGAAGGAGAAGTGTGACGAGTCATGAAAAATTGACTAATATTCTGTTTCCAGCTCCTCAGATGTGAAGATGTGTTGCTGTTCTCATTTTAACAGAATTATTTGGTCTTGTTTTACTTTTAATATGCAGATTAATACTTGATTGAAATAGTTTCAGCTCTAACTGAGTTTACGATGAGAGAGAAAAGTGAGGTCTTAAAGAGACAGGAGCTGAAACTGAAGATAAATAAGAAGTTTTTAAATCATGCAAATATATTCCAGCAGAGACTCAGAATATAAATATAGAATATGTTTAACTGTCTTTTCTGAAGCAGCTTTCAGAGTCCAGACTAAAGTTTTTAAATGATTTGAAGATATTCAGGTTTGATGATTTATGGCGAAGAAAACCAGACAATCCTCTGATCTGAGAAACTGGAACTTAAACTTAAATGAGTGATACATTTCATATCTATAAAATAATATTTTAATCATGTAATCGTTGCAGCTCTAAAAGCTCTAAAAGCCCAGAATATGGATCAATCACATGACCCAGTGTACAGATGGTGCACTGGGTCAGCATTTCTCCTTAAAAATCTGATTATATACAGGAAAATAAATGTGAACTAGAATATGGCATAAATATATATATAATCCACTTTAGCAACACAACACAGTGTTTTGTAGCAAATTTTACATAATAGTTGTTTTTAGGAAATATTCTGCTCAATATTAACAAAATGCTCAAAAATGTTTCTATTAATTTGACGATTTAAATGAAGTTATTATTAGAATAACTAGAGCTGGGCGATATGGATAAAATCAAATATCACAATATTTCAGACCAAATACCTCGATATCGATATTACAACAATAACGCAGAGATGATTCTTGATGTTCACTAAATATTTACACAATGAGATTATTGATAAATAATCATCAGTAAAGTGGATTTAATGACAAAGTGGCTAGAAGGTAAATAACAGAACAGCTAGAACAGTCTGTTCAGAAAATTATATAATTAACTGTAACGCAGCTTTAAAACCAGGAAAAGACGAAATTTCGCAATATTACGATATCTATAGTCTCATATCACGATATCGATATAATATCAATATATTGCCACTTTAATACACTTAAATACACTGTAGGTGATAAAATATGTAATATTTATCATTCTTTTGTGGTTACACCATTTGACATTTTCAGGAGCATTCAGTCTTACTTTTGGTAAAAAAGGTGCAAATGTCATTTCAAATGATATAAAACCAACAAAAATACTAAATGTACATTTTAACAAACCTGATGCTGCTTTTAAAACTAGTTTAACTGATTTATGAATTCATCATCTTACCAACACTTATTAGTTACTGACCCACGTTCCTCTTGTTCATACTGACTAATAAAAGATGCTGATAAACAGGAGGAAGCTCTTTACTGTTCATATATTTCTCATATTTTTGAGTTGCTCATCTTACCAACTCTTATCTATCCCTGAGCTTTCTACCTGCAGACTTTGGCTTCCTCCTGATTCTTCCTCTCTAACACATTGATCTTGCAGTAAAGTCCCAGCAGCAGGACAGAGGCAGCGGCTCCGTTTCCAGCTGACAGACACTCTGACAATAAATAACTGTATGAAAAATGAGGCGGGAGGTTGAGCACAATAACCCGCTGAACTTGAGAACCTCTTCTGATCGATTATGGAAATGTTTCCGCCGCTGACCCGACGTATTATGAGTCTTAAAGTATTGATTAAATACGCAGAGAAAATACTTTGGCAGTTAAATCAGACTTTCATTCGATTAGCTTCCCCTCTGCGCCGCCGCTCACAATCAACCGCCGTTTCAAAGGATTTCATTTTAGTAGAAGCTGTGTTGTCTGGAAATTGAATTAACTCTGGTGCAATGTTAATGCGGGGCGACCTCGGGTAACCTCGGGTGGGTTGGCGACCCCCGACCTTTGACCCGGAGCAGCGTCTGGTCATAAGGGAAGAACAGCGAGGCACTTAAGCGGCTCTCTGTTCGGGGTCTCCTCTCCGATTCGTCCCGTCGTTGGCCGATCGGATCGATAGACTCTCTGAGGTTGACTTCATAAGTAGGTCATAAGAAGCATTTGGGATATTAGCGCTGAGCGGAGCGAGGCTGGCTGGAGTTCATGCTCTTTAAAGAGGGAAGCTGCACTAAAGCTGAGCTCACATGTTATCTGGACACTTCCATCGATACGCGTGAATATTGACGACTTTCTCCTCGTGATATCTGCGACGTTAATGGCGACGTTGGCGTCCGAGAGAGCTTCTTCTTTTAATGGATGTAGGTGATTATTAACCAGAACAATGAACGACACACTTAACAAATCATAAAGCTGTTACATGTTTTAGAAAAGAGACGATCCAGAAGTGTTTTAACAATAATAAACTCATAACTCATGATGGGATGATGAACTCCTGGCTCAAAGGGAGACAAACCACAATAAACCAAATTAGAAGTTGGGCCAAATTAAAGTAATTAAAGTATGTGTCACGGTTAGTAGCGCAGATGGACCCAAAAATGCAAACAGTCTCAGGACAAAAAGGCCCTTTATTGGCCAAACCAGGAATAACCGACTAAACAGAAAAACACAGGCCGAATAAACACTGACTACACACAAAACTATACAGGACAAACACAGAGACTTGGACAGGAAACCAAAACCTATAAAGACATGATGAGGTAATAAGTAACAGGACACAGGTGAGAGGAACAAGACAGGTGAAACACATGACGTAATCAACCAAGGAAGGGAAACACAGGAAGTAAAACTAACAAAATACACAAAGAGACAATAACTGTCAAAATAAAACACAAACTAACGTAGGGTGTGACAGTATGAGGCATTAGTGTAAAGATGGATGATGGATGTGCGTGTGTGTCTGTGTGTGTGTGTGTGTGTGTGTGTGTGTGTGTGTGTGTGTGTGTGTTGAACCAAATCTACCTAAAGTTACCTTACAGATGTATCACTCACAGTAACCAGGTATTATCAATAACCTGCATCAATTCATGTATTGATTTATATTAAACTGCAATAAACACAAACAAACTTCTTTCAATTTTTATTCTCTGTATATCTGAAAAAACTCTTTTAAATCACAGCTGAAGACTTTTTCTGTTTCTGTTGTTTTATAATTTGAGGGTTAATACATCACACTGCACTGTAACCTTTTATTCTCCTGTTTTACGTTGTTTTATTCTATTTTAGCTTCATTTTATTTCCATTTTAACACTTTTAATTGTATTTAAATGTCTTTGTATTTCACTGTGTGCTGCTTTTACATTCTGTCTTGATGCATTTTATGTTTTATGTCAAGCACTTTGCATTGTCTTGCTGTAAATGACTGTATGAACCAAACGCTGTGTATCTATCATCATCATATATAACCTATAACTCACTACATTAACTCCTCTCTTTGCATTACTGTGTCTCACAGAGAGTCTGACCTTATAGTTTGTGTATGTTTCTCTGTGTGTTTGTTTTTTCGTGTCTGTATGTGAACCGTATAATCAGTTTATGTCCGTCATGCTCGTCTCGCTGCATGTCGACTGTTTGCGGATCTTTTCGGTTCATTCGTACGTTACGAACTGGCTGAGATCTGCGTGTCGGATTCAAACACGCTGACCAATAAAAGCTGATTCTGTTCGACGTCGTACATTCCAGCGCAGCGATGAATCCAAGCGTGAAGTCATGATAATCCATCTGCTCCCACCAGAAACTGTCACCAATTAATGCTCTTAATAAATAATTACAGTCTTTATCATCACTGCTGGGTTTGAGTCTTTTTCTTACGAGGGAAATTATGTTTTATGAAGCATTAAATAGATCTTTAAAACTCTTAGATTTTATATGGTGAACGTCAGAAACCCTGAACAAACTTTCACTGCAAATAATCTGATAGAGGTTGAGATATGTTTAAAGCTTTTGTTTGTCAAAAAGCTGAATAACCAAGAAACTAATGTTTGTTCCTTTATTATGAAGAGTATTTTTAATAGTTTCTGGAACAACAATAGAGGAATAATATATATATATATATATATATATATATATATATATATATATATATATATATATATATATTATATCATTTATACACTGAACAAAAATATAAACACAACACTTTTGTTTTTGCTCCATTTTTCATGAGCTGAACTCAAAGATCTAAAACATTGTCTATATACACAAAAGACCTTTTTCTCTCAAATATTGTTCACAAATCTGTCTGAATCTGTGTTAGTGAGCACTTCTCCTCTGCCCAGATAATCCATCCCACCTCACAGGTGTGCATTAGGCTGGCCACAATAAAAGGCCACTCTGAAATGTGCAGTTTTGCCTAACCCTACTAACCCATCTCCTACGTATAGAGTTGATCAGGTTGTTGATTGTGGCCTGTTAACAATATCCAGCAACTTCACACAGCCATTGAAGAGGAGGACCAACATCCACCAACCTGATCAACTCTATGTGAAGGAGATGGGTTAGTAGGGTTAGCAAAAACCCTAGCACAAACAAAAGTGTTGCGTTTATATTTTTGTTCAGTGTAATATATATCAGACTTCTATACACACAGTAACTTGTTAGTAGATCAGTTTCATTGTTGGTTGAACATGAAAACAATTATAATAATTTAGTAAATAATTATTGTCCCTGCTGGTTTTCTGTCATTCATTAAATTACTGTTATTTACTATATAAACTTATTACTGTCTTTAAGGTGTTAAAAAGGTCTTAATAAACTTATCTGAACCTTTCGGAAAACCCCGACACATATCATATCGGTCCATCTGAGAGTTATTGAAATATTTCAGTCTGAAGTGTCGGACCGATGCTACGCTGCTGAAAATGCTCCGACATGTATAATTCATGTGAGGTGAGAAATAAAAGTCCCATCCTTCCTCATCAGAGCTTCTGATTCTCACTGCATGCTTTCTACAAATCTGAGCGAGATTAAAAATTAACCACAGTCGTCCTTTCAACTGTTTTTTCCCATGAAACTATTTAGCAGCTTCGGCTCGGACACTTTCATTGTTCGTCCATAAAAAGTTAACAATTATCATAACTCCTGATAAATCTCTCCTCGGTTTCTATTTCAGACTATCTGGAGGATCTTTCCTGTAATGGATTGCAGGCCGTGAAGCTGCTGCAGTGTTTTCTCTGCTCAGGCTGGAACAGTGTCAGCTTGTTGTGTCTGCGGGCCGAAAGCTTCCCGCCGCTCTGATTTATGAGCCGACGCAGGAAAAGCCCCTTTTATGGAGCTGCTGCTGCCTGGGAAAGTTGGTATACATGATAGAAAGTTGTCAGCTGCGTGCAGATGGAGGTGGAGACGGCAGCTCGACACAAGGCTCAAATTGTGCCTTGTTTTCTCTCCTGATTCACTGCAGCTCTATAATGCTGTTTCCCATGCTCGCCGAGGCCCCAACGTTTGCTTAGCGATGTCGCGACCGAGTGTTAATGCTTCTTTAGTTATGTCACCGCGAACCTCCGTCTGCTCCGTCAGCAGCTGAAGGATCCTGATGACCTCGTCACCTCCAGCTGGACCTAATAAAACCTGACTCTGTTTAAGCTTTATTAACTTTATTTTAACTTTCACTATTTAGTATTCATAAGCTTTTTTCTGATTGATTACCTGCAACATTAAAACTACATTTACACAATATTTATAGGTCAGTTTAAATGAATGTTGGTGAGATGATGAATTCATTAATCAGTTAAACTAGTTTTAAAAGCAGCATCAGGTTTGTTAAAATGTACATTTAGTATTTTTGTGTGTTTTATAGGAGATAAATTCAGACTAAACTCAGCGGCTCCGCAGCAAGACATCATGGACGTCCGAGTTATGCCCAGTTCAATATAATCAATATATTTAAAAAAGATCAATAAGAGAAAACTGGATCAATGTATAATTAAGGTTTTATTGTTTTAATATTTGTTTCGTAAATGGATGAAAACAGAAAAAGACCTTAAACAGATCTTAAAAACTAGTTTTTGTGTGTGTGTGTGTGTGTGTGCGCGTGCGTGTGTGTATGTGTGTGTGTGTGTGTGTGTGTCTCTGTGTGTGTGTGTGTGTGTGTGCGTGTGTGTGTTATGTGTGTGTGTGTGTGTGTGTGTGTGTGTGTGTGTGTCTGTGTGTGTTATGCGTGTGTGTGTGTGTGTCTGTGTGTGTGTTTGTGTGTGTGTGTGTGTGTTTGTGTGTGTGTGTGTGTATGAGTGTGTGTGTTTGTGTGTGTGTGTGTGTGTGTGTGTGTGTCTCTGTGTGGGTGTGTGTGTGTGTGTGTGTGTGTGTGTGTGTTTAATGCGGCTCCTCTGCAGGAAAATGGATCGATGTTTAAAGTATTTAATTCTCTGATGGTTTCCTTTAAGAAAGTCCTTCCTGCTGCTCTCTCAGACATTATCATTACAATTTGTTTATCATTCGATTATAAATTCTTCATCTGTCTTTAAGAACATTCACTAATCTGATTTCAGCCCAGCATCCGTCTTTATTCTGCCTGACTTTAAACCTTTTTGTCAGAGCGCAGCTTTAAAACATTAAAACTCAGTTTACTCACCAAACCTCTGAGAGACTGTTTGTTCTTCATCAACGGTTCCCAAGCTGAGGTTCAGGGGCCCAAACAAGGACGAGGATGACTCTGCTTCTCTACTGCTGTGTGTCACATCTCTTCTTCTGTTCTTATACTTTTTAATATTACAAAATAAATACAGATATTTAGCTAACATCAGTATGCTTCCTCCTTCACTATAGCTGTGTTTCCAGCTGCAATCAATAGAAAAACTAGAGACATTTGTAGCAAAAAATGCATACAAATATAAATACATACACATATATACATAAACATCTAAATAGAATTTTATGTTCCTTAAAAACAGGACTCAAGCTGTAAAGGCCATCATATAACATAAAAATACTATCAGAGGCGCGTCTTAAACATATCAAAACATGGGACCAAATTACTCAGATAATACTAAAAAAACTCCAAAAAAATCCCAAAAAATCTGAGAAACCGAATCACATCCAGGAGATAGACAGTATTGATATAAATATCATGACAATCAACATTGAAAAAAGCAAGAACAATGATATAAATGTCATGAAATTTACCTCAACATGTACACTCTAAAATCCCACCAGACAGCAACACAAGGGAATACATCAATATCTACAAAAAAGGTCTGATGTCAAAGTCCTCATTTAGGCCCTTAGGGGCCAGAGTTCCCAACGTGTGGATCCAAAACAGTTCTCGTTTGAGAAGCATGGAGTTTATATCACCCCCTCTGCGTGGAGGTTTAACAGCCTTTTTGTTTATTTCCATCCTGCTTTTAAACATTTTTAATTTGAGCTTAAAAAGCAATATGTCCATTCAGTCCAATAAGAAATGCTCAGCTTTTGGGTTTATTTCTTCTGCACATGCTCAGTAGTGTTTCCTGTTTGGCCCACAGTCTTTACATTGTGATGACGTCAGCGATTTTTAAATCTCTTTTCTCGGCTCGAGTTTTACAAATATAAAACCTTCATGGATCAAAAGTTCATAACTAGGGGTGAGTTTAGAGCCTTTTTAGAGAATCTGATGTCAGCACACCTGAAACTAAATAATTGAATTGTCTTTTAAAACAGCTCCTTCCTCGGTCATCACTCACATCATCAAATAGATGAATATGTTGTTGTTTTTTTTCTTCCTAAAAATTATTTTATACAACTTAAAATATTGTTGTTTTATTTTGTTAGAGATGGGACTAACAGTTATGCTACAGGTTGAAATGGTTCATGTTTTCATCTTGTACATGAACAGAATGAGTCTCTGACATGTTTTAAAAAAGGTTTTGATCAAGTGAGGTGTGAACGAGGTCTGTAAACATCACATTTAGGCTCAATGAGGAACAAAATCTTAAAATTAAAATTAGCGGCTTCGACTGGAGGATTAGTTTATCTCATATTCACACAAACAGGAAGAAAGAAACGTTCATAATAATTTATAATAATTTTATCTCTTCACGGCTCCAAAGTATATTTAAATAAAACCAACACAGCTCTTTTAATGTGAGGCGATCACTAGCAGACATGGATGATCAGCAGCTTGGTGGGTTTAAACAGCAGGAAGCACTTTAACACCGCTGTGAGACAAATTGTTACAAATTGGTGTTTTTCCACTTTATAGGATTACAAAGGGCCCCTGTTGGGCATCACTAGGGGCTGAGGGGGGGGGGGGGGGAGCCAGGGGCCGAGGCAGAGGGGGGGGGCAGGGGCCGATACTGAGGGGGGGGGGGAGAGCTAGCGGCCAGGGGGGTGGGGGGGTAGAAGAGGAGGAGAGCTAGGGGCCGAGACCGAGGAGGAGGAGGAGGAGGAGGAGGAGGAGGAGGAGGAGGAGGAGGAGGAGGAGGAGGAGGAGGAGGGGAACCGGGGGGGGGGGGGGGGGGGCAAAGAGGGTTGGGGACAGCAGCTCCGTTACTCACAATAAATAACAAATCAATGAATCTATAATCTATCAATTAACACATTTAAGGTGGCCAAATTTAGGTGCCAAAGCTCACACACACACACACACACACACACACACACACACACACACACACACACACACACACATGAATCGTTGCAGCAAAGTTCAACTTTTAAAATGAAGAATATTTAAATATTCAGAGGTTCTGGATGAAAGAGGAAACAGTGTTTAAAGATCTTAATGAGATCATTGAACTTTTATTGTGGAATAAAGACATCAAACAGATTATTGATCAAAGCAGATTATTTTTAAACAAATTGTCTTTAAACATCTGATAATCAATTACTCATTTAATTTAATTTATTAAGCAGGAATCTTGAATATTTGTCTGTTTCCAGATGCTCTGAAGTGAAGAATTGTTGCCGGATAGTTTCACACTGTGAGGAATCAATCAATCAATCAGCTCGATTAGCTCGATCAGCTCGGATCAATATCTCCTCCAGCAGGTAACTGAATAATTCAGACAGTCCAGGGTTAGGGTTATATAGTGTGATGATTTACAGCTGATCACTTTCACTGAGTTCATTCTGCAGGTTTTAACTGAGAGAAGAAGAAAAGCTGCTTCATGTTGCTGAGGAATATATTTATATTTATAATCATTGATTATTAACGTTCATTCATCTCCTTAAAATCATGTTTATTATGAAGAATGTCTGGATTAAGTTAAAGTTCTTCTCACAGAAGTCACATATTAATCTAATGTAGATTTTCTGAACCTGAACTGAGAGCTGATAGTCTAAACATAAATAAATACATAAATAAATTAAAAAATTAAAAAATAAACAAGATGTATGTGCTTCAAGTTGTTGTTACCAGTTAAAGATGTTTTCTCCGAACATTTTACAACTTTATTAACTTATATAAGTTTGCTCAGTTTGGAGCCTCTCAGACCTGCAGCTTGTTAAATGTTCCTGCAGTTCAACATGTTGGTTTCACTTCTTCTAGTTCTGAATAAAATGTTTTTACATCATTAAAACATCGTCTTCTTTGAGCTTTGACCTGCAGGACTCTGACAGCAGCTCAGTGAAAGATACAGAAACATGTTGAAGACTTTTCTCTGAACCTAAAGAACTCCTATCCTTCACATCTCCAGCTCTATATTAATATTCTGAGTCTCTACTGGAATACAAACTCCTTATTTATCTTCTACTGGTCCTTTATGCAGCCGCTCAGTTCAGCCTCTGTCTGAAACAGGCTTCAGTCCTTTATTTAGAAGAGTTTGTGTCGGCTTTTAATAGTTTTTAATCAACAACAACAAAGGAATAAGATATATCAGATGTAACTGTTATTAGATCAGTTTGTTGGTTTGGATTCAAACATGAAGACAAATATAGAAACTCTGCTAATGATCCTTTAACCTCAAGTTTCTGGTGTGGTTTGGGCTGATGGGTGGAGGTGGAGGTGTGTTTGGGCTGATGGGTGGAGGTGTGTTTGGGCTGATGGGTGGAGGTGTGTTTGGGCTGATGGGTGGAGGGGGAGGTGGAGGTGTGTTTGGGCTGATGGGTGGAGGTGTGATTGGGCTGATGGGTGGAGGTGGAGGTGTGTT
>NC_084984.1:790786-875786 GCF_963691925.1 Scomber scombrus | reverse complement strand
GCTCCCCACCTGGTTAAGACTGACGCAGCTACGTTAGCCTACCCATAATCCTCAGCGACTGTTGCTATGGTGAAGTTAAAGCTTGCTGTGGTTGTTGCTATGGATACGAAATGTCACGAAGCTATAATGAAAGTGTCTTTGATAAAGCAACAATATGATATGATGAGGTTCAAGTTTTCATGATTTTTGTGTTTTTATGTTGAGAAATGTTGACGTTCTGCCCATGAGACTGGTAAAGACTCAACCAGGTTAAACGTTGACGATCTGCCCATGAGACTGGTAAAGACTCAACCAGGTTAAACGTTGACGATCTGCCCATGAGACTGGTAAAGACTCAACCAGGTTAAATGTTGAGTAACGCAGTAACGGTTATAAAAGGAGGAAAATAAATAATATAGCTTGTGTGCTTCTTGTACTGCAACTATAAAATGTATTTCCCATTAAAATAATAATTCAACGTCGAGCTGTGAGACACAAATTAAACGAAAAATGTGTGTTCAAGGTCACGAATCATTAGATTAAATTCATATTAATAAATTCACCATCAGTCATTAATAAATGTTTGATTAAAAGAAATTCACAATCAGTATTTTATGGTCCAGGAGATTTAAATGCTGATTGCTGATTTTTTAAATAAACTTGTACAGTAAATTTGTACATTTACATTTATAAAATGTAAATCAGCTGCACAAACATTTAAAAAGATGCATTTTGTGTATATGTTTTAATACTGTGGATCACATTTAGGTAAAGTCCGGCTAATAGAAATGTGTATATGGTGTTTTTACAGCTGTTAAATGTTTAAAAAATGAGCCTGAACATGTAAAGATTAATAAAGACGTCTGATTGTTTCCATCTGACATGAACCTGCAGATCAGCTGTTTTAAACAATACTTACAAACATCAACAAATAAAACATGCAGCATTTTCACAGATTAAACTAGAAATCTATAAACGTATATCTGCACACATTAATACGACTCTTACAGAGAAAATGAACTAGATATTTAGGTTTTTGTCAGAAGATCCTGCAGAAATGAAGTCATTTCTGTTTGTTCTGTTCCTGCAGAGGGCTGAAGGAAAAGACTGACAGCTGTTCCAGTCCGTCTTTAAGTATAATAATAATGATAATAATGATATAATAGTAATAATAGTAATAATAATAATAGTAATAATGATATAATAGTAGTAATAGTAATAATAATAGTAATAGTAATAATGATATAATAGTAATAATAGTAATATATTGTGTTTCAGCCCCTCAGCAGCAGCAGTGAGATGGTTTGAAGCAGTCAGATCAGATCCGATCTCGAGGGAAGACGACTTAAAGCTTCAGCGTGATGTCCGTCACATCTCTGATAGATTGGAAGTGTGACATTAAAATGGAAATGACTCGAGGGAGACGTGAGGAGAAGGACAGCAGGCGACCTCTGACCCCCGGCTAAGACCACAGACTGACAGGCAGGATGGATAGAGACTTATAACACTTATTAAACAGACGCTCTGCTGTATTTACACGCTGACATCTGCTCACTGCTGCAATACTCAACATGATCTCACTCATAAAAAACAGTTATTTTATATGAATTAATGAGTTTCCTGCAGCTTCAGCTCCTTTATAATTATCCTGCTTTTCTTTATCAAATGTACAAAATAATTAGTTGGTGTTTAATTGGTACTTTTGACTATTTGCTGCTCTGCTTGTTTGATTATTATTACATTTCACATCATAATTCATTCAGTAATTATGTGTTTTATTTATTCAACTATTTAACCCTCCTGTTGTCCTCGAGTCAAGGAAGGAAGGGAGGAAAAAGGAAGGAAAGGAGGAAAAAGGAAGGAAAGGAGGAAGCTGCAGCCGAGGACTTAAAGTTCATTAAAAAGAAAGAAGCAGGAGAGAGAATATAAAAGGGAGATAAAGAGAGTAAAGATGGAGCTGGAGATAAATGGTGGGAGAAATTCCCTAAACTACGATGACTCCTGCTCTTACATCTTTCAGCCTGTGAAGGAGGAGGAGGAGGAGGAGCAGGAGGGGGAGGAGGAGGAGGAGCAGGAGGGGGATGTAGAGGAGGAGGAGGAGGAGGTGGAGGAGGAGGAGGAGGAGGAGGAGGACTCGCCATACATAATTAATGACATCATTTCTAAACTCCACTATTGACTAAACAAATGCATAAATCACAGCGGCTCGAGTCAATAGACACGGAAACGTTTCATCATGTTCTAAATAATGACGACTGTTCTCATAATGCCAGAATCATCTTCAGCCGCTGATGGGAATTAATCGGCTGTCAGAGAGTTGAGATCGGAGCAGCCGGCGGCCATCAGCGAGGCCGGTGAGTGACAGCGATGGAGGAAGAGATGGGAGAGAGAGAGAGAGAGAGAGAGAGAGACAGAGAGAGAGAGAGAGAGAGAGAGAGATAGAAAGAGACAGAGAGAGAGAGAGAGAGAGAGAGAGAGAGAGAGAGAGAGAGGGAAAGAGACAGAGAGAGAGAGAGAGGGAAAGAGACAGAGAGAGAGAGAGAGAGAGAGGGAGAGAGAGAGAGGGAAAGAGACAGAGAGAGAGAGAGAGAGAGAGAGGGAGAGAGAGAGAGGGAAAGAGACAGAGAGAGAGAGAGAGAGAGAGAGAGAGAGAGAGAGAGAGAGAGAGAGAGAGAGAGAGACAGACAGAAAGAGAGAGAGAGGGAGGGAGAGAGAGGGTGAGAGAGAGAGAGACAGAGGGAGAGAGAGACAGAGAGAGGGTTAGAGAGAGAGCGAGCAGCAGCGTCTTTATGTGGAGTGGCAGCTGAAAAGTGGCTGTCAAAAACTGCAGTGGATATTTGCTGTTTTGTTTATCAGCTGGCTGGCGCTGAATAAAAGTGGAGGAACATGCAGAGGCTGTCCGTCCGCCTTTTCATCTGCTGCCTAAATGGGTCGGGGGGATTGGATGCCTAAATGGGTCGGGGGGATTGAGAGTGCAGTTGATCCGCCTCCATTCTGCCTGACAGAGAAACCGTTTAAAGCTCAGAGACAGCAGTCTGTCACCAGAGACAGCAGCTCAAATCAACTGTTCACATGCTGCTGCTGCTGTGACTGCACATCAGCAGCTTTATCCTGCCGTCTGCCCCCCCCACTAACCCTCCTAACCCCCCACTTACACCACTGATACCAACCTGTCATTATAGGATCATTCACACTTATTACAAGCACAGCTCAAACACTCTGCAGACTCTCAAACCATCAAGGCCTTTATTTATACCCATATTTATCTGTTTCTCTCATTTAGTCTGTTTAATAGAATATGTGCAACTCATACGTTTATTTTCACATTTTAACCTCTTTATATTTAAGCTAAACCACATGGACACATAATTGACCCAATATGTAATTTCCACACCTGGAACTTTATGTCCTGGCAGACAAGCAGGGATAAAGTTATGTGTTATTATTTAGTATTTTCTGGTCCCAGATTTAAAGTTATGACCCTTAAACCCAGTTTATTATACTGATGGTTGTCTTTGTTTCAGTGAAGGTTTAAATGAATCAGAGCTGCAGGTTGAAGCATCATCATCATTATTAGTGCCACGGGTGCTAAGCTCCGAGGCACTCCCTCAGCAGTAATACTGCAGAGGGAGTGCCTCGGGGCGTAACTCCTCCCACAGCTTTGAGAAAACCCCAACAATATATACATCAAAATGTGCGGCTCGATCGGGAGAGGGGTGCTATTATTTGGATGGTTCAAATTCCAATTTTTCCCAAAGTTATTCCCAAAAAAACTGGAAAATTCTCCAATGAAAATGAATGGGAATTTTTTTTTAAAACGACAACATTTCACCTTTTTTCGGAGTCACCTAGCTCTCTCATACCTGCACGTAAAAATGTGATTCAAACTTTAAAACGGAGGAAAACTTGTGCTCTCTGTTTTTACATAACATGTAAACTTTTCAAACTATGAGCAGTCAAACGAGGAGTGGAAATCACTTTTTCTTCAAAGTTAGAGTGGAAGCGTCTGTTAGCTTGAGTGCGAGAAGCAGTAAAAAATAAACTTAATTTTTATTTTTAACTCGAGCTCACGGCCAAACCGTAAAAAGGAGACCAATAATTTTTGGTCAAAATGTAGACATAGGTGTGGGATTCATAAAATGTGACGTTGACAGGCGGGGTCTGCACAAAATTTAAACGGGGGCGCCGAGACCGACGGCAATACCTGTCTCGCTCCCCATTGACCCTAATGTAATCGTCTTTTTTTTTCCTAAATAATCTCACTCTGTTTTCGCACTGAGCTTACGCGCTCATTTTAGGGAATATCGGTTTTTGAACAGGAGTTACGGTTTTCTCACAGTTTGCAATTGTTCGGGACCTTGTCAGAAGCCAAATTCTGGGGCATTTTGAGAATTTTTTCAAGCAGATTCTCAAATCACCGTAGCAACCGTAGAGCCTTAGCTACCCTTAGCAACCTGTTGCTGGGCAGAACTGACCTACTTTTTTGTGATCGGCTAGCGGCCGAAAGCTCTCAGCAATAGCATCCATGTTTAGGGTAGAGGTGGTGACTTTGATTGACAGGTGACACTCGGTAGGGGGCGGGGCTTCAGCGAATTCGGCGGGAACGCCCACAGCGTTTGGGAGCAGAGACCAGAGGCTGATTTTTACACAACTTTGAAGCCTAATTTAACAGATTTGGCGATTTTTTAAATCATTCACGTTTGGCAGGTTGGTTAACAACACACTTTTCTGTGGTATGTCAAACTCAGAACACATATTTATTCTTACTTTACACAGACTTTAATTAGTTTAAATAAATATTATTTATGCTTAAATATGATTAACTTGAATATTGGAATATTTTCAGTCAATTTCCATCCAGATTTCCATTCATAAAAAAGTATAATAAAATCTACTCTCTTAATGATAAGATTTACTTAATACTTTCATAACAGTTTGTTATTTGATCAGGGTGACTTTTGAACACGGGAAATCAATTGTGTACTCATCCCGGCAGCAGCCCCGTGGCACTCAAAATTTCCCTTGAATTTTCTAGTTATTATGATTATTATTATTATTATTATTATTATTATTATTATTATTATTATAATAAAAACTACTATGAAATACTATAATTTATGTAACAGGATTTCACAGTTTGGATGATTCTGACTTTTTTAATCTCTCATGACAGTTTCTGATAACGAAGAATAAAGAATTATCGTATTTTTCCTTCTCATCTCTGTGACTTCCTGTCCTTCCTCCTCTCTGTGACTTCCTGTCCTTCCTCCTCTCTGTGACTTCCTGTCCTTCCTCCTCTCTGTGACTTCCTGTCCTTCCTCCTCTGTGTGACTTCCTGTCCTTCCTCCTCTCTGTGACTTCCTGTCATTCCTCCGCTGGCTTCAGTCTCTGGTCTCTGAGGACGTTTCATGGAGATTTATTCGTGTCAACAGCAGCTTCAGTTTCACTCTGATTCTGATGTTAAAGCTGGTTTGATGACAGAGAACGTTTCCAGTCGGGTCGCAGGGTTAATGACTCTGTGTTTACCAACCGACCGGCTCGGTTGATAACAAGCCTTCCTCCTCCTCCTCCTCCTCCTCCTCCTGCTCCTCCTCCTTCTTTACCTCCTCCTCCTCCTCCTCTTCCTCCTCCTCTCCCCTCCTCCTTCTCTTCCTCCACCTTCTCCTTCTCTTCCTCCTCCACCTCTTCCTTCTCTTCCTGCCTCCTCTTCTTCCTCCTCCACCTCTTCCTCCCTCCACCTCTCCCTCATTTTCCTCCTCCACCTCTTCCTCCTCCACCTCTTTTTCTCCTCCACCTCCTCCTCCTCCTCTTCCTTCCTCCTCCTCCTGCTTTTCCTCCTCTTCCTCTTCCTCCTCCTCCTCCTCCTCCTCCTCCTCCTCCTCCTCCTCTTCCACCTCTTCCTACCCCCCTCCTCCTTCTCTTCCTCCTCCTCCACCTCCTCCTCATTTTCCTCCTCCACCTCCTCCTCCTCCTTATCTTCTTCCTCCTCCTCCTCCTCCTCCTCTTCCTCCTCCTCCTCTTCCACCCCTTCCTACCCCCCCTCCTCCTTCTCTTCCTCCTCCTCTTCTTCCTCCTCCTCCTCCTCCTTCTCTTCTTTCCTCCTTCTCTTCTTCCTCCTTCTCCTTCTCTTCCTCTTCCTTCTCTTCCTCCTCCTCCTCCTCCCTCCTCCTCCTCCTCCTCCTCCTCCTCTTCTTCCTCCACCTCCTTCTCTTCCTCCTCCTCCTCCTCCTCCTCCTCCTCCTCCTCCATGTTTCCTGCCGTTGGGTGTAGCAACCGGAAGCAGTGAGGAATGCGCCGCCACACACTCGGCTGCAGGAGGTTTGTGGGAGAACAAGCGGAGCGAGAAGCACTAATATTTATTCATGATAGAGAGAAAGTAGTTGGTTTGTTGGCTCAGGCTACTTCATTTACATTCTGTTATAGACTGTTTGCTCCAGCGTGGGAGCTCCGTCCGTCTCTAGATGAACCTGTCCTCCTCACTGCGCCTCCTCCTTCTCTTCCTCCTCCCCCCTCCTCCTGTAGATGAACCTGTCCTCCTCACTGCGCCTCCCTGTCACACACTCATGTCGCCTCGCTGGAAACAACTCCTCAAAGAAGCTTCTGCAGGTTGTTGCTCTGCTGTGATGAAGACTTTATAACAAGAGATTAAACAGACTGTGTGATTTTATTTACTTCTAGATTTAAATGCAGAATCTTGTTTTTAAGGGAATCCACTGACACGATAATATAATATATCATAATAAACTTTATTTATGGAGCTTAAGTGCTTCACAGAAATAAAGACAGAGGCACAGAAGTATAAATGGTCAATGTTGTTTTTAAAGGGGTTAAAATGTGAAAATAAACGTATGAATAACTTGCACACATTCTTTTTTTGTGGACCCAGCATCAAATTTCTGCTTTTAATCCATTTTGAGAGAATATATTAGAGGATTATGGCAAAAATGTCTAAGTGGTGTAACCATAAAAACTTTGTACCAAATAATTCAACTTGCTTAAAAACAGTAAATAGTCAATAAAACACCATATCAACTAGTTTGGCATGATCTTACATTATAACTTTATATTAAATAAAGGTAATGGAATACAATTGTTATCAATATTACATTTACTCTGGGTTACCATGGAGATCAGGAACCATTTACATGTTTTAAATGAAGTCATTATTAGTATAAGTCCACTTAAATACACTGTAGGTGATAAAATATGTAATATGTATCATTCTTTTGTGGTTACACCATTTGACATTTTCAGGAGCATTCAGTCTTACTTTACTAGTCTTACTTTAATATATTGATTATATTGAACTGGGCGTAATTCGGACGTCCATGATGTCTTGCTGCTACGGAGCCACTGAGTTCAGTCTGAATTTATCTCATATAAAACCAACAAAAATACTAAATGTACATTTTAACAAACCTGATGCTGCTTTTAAAACTAGTTTAACTGATTTATGAAAATCTAAAAACAAATTAAAGTCTATTTATTGTTAATAATTGGCCTATAAAAGTGAATAAATGGTTTATAACACTGTCAGCAGATATAAAACAACTATAACTCCAATAAGTGTTTGCTGCTGATTACATATAATTAATAACAATATATTAAAATACAGCTGTAATAACAGGAAATGGAAATCGTGTAAATGTTAATTGTATTGTATTCTTATGGTTGATTTTAATTAATGAAATTTAAGGATATAAATGTGAGTAATTTAAAAAAGATACATTAAAATAAATATCTAAAATAAACACAATAAAAAATAAATACATGTAATTTTAATTGTATTTTACATAACATTACTCCATGCATAAAATAAATCATTAAAATAATAAAAACGAAGTAAAATAAATATAAAACTAATAAAACACGACTGCCTGAACACACACATGACAAATATAATAAATATAGTTGCATAATAAAGCACTTATTATAGAAGTGTTTTTACTGATACATTTAAAGTATAAATAAATAATAATTATGTGTATAAATGCAGTAAAGGAGAGTCTCTATCTGTGACTGCATGCTGATTTATATACATTTAAAGTATAAATAAATAATAAAACTTTACATTATGGGTATATAAAGGAGAGTCTGCAGGTTGATTTTTCTGACTGAATGAAACGTTAAAGCTGATATTTGTGTGTTTCTGCAGCTCGAGCAGTTTTCTCATGTTTGTGGGAACCGAGCAGCGCTGACGGTGATAAGAGAGTAATGATTGGCCTGCGAGTGTAAAGAGTCTCACACTTAATCACCGGCCGGCTGATAAAAGCAGTCTGAGTCTCTGTCAGCTGCAGATTCTCACCTGAAGCAGAGCAGAGTTATTACTCATTAAACTCTGCTGCAGCGATGAGTCGTATGATTTAACCCTCCTGTTGTCCTCGAGTCAAGGAAGGGAGGAAGGGAGGAAGAAGGAAGGAAAGGAGGGAGGATGGAAGGAGGGAAGAACAAGGAAATGAAGGAAGGAAGGAAGGAAAGGAAAGGAGGAAGGAAGGAAGGAAGGAAGGAAAGGAGAGATGAAGGAAGGGAGGAAGAAGGAAGGAAAGGAGGGAGGAAAAAAAGAGGGAAGGAAGGAGGGAAGGAAAGGAGGGAGGGAGGAAGGACAGATGGAAGGAAGGAAGGAAGGAAGGGAGGAAAGGAGAGATGAAGGAAGGAAGGAAAGGAAGAAGGAAGGAAGGAAAGGAGGGAGGAAGGAAGGAGGGAAGAACAAGGAAAGGAAGGAAGGAAAGGAGGAAGGAAGGAAGGAAGGAAGGAAAGGAGAGATGAAGGAAGGAAGGGAGGAAGAAGGAAGGAAAGGAGGGAGGAAAGAAAGAGGTAAGGAAGGAGGGAAGGAAAGGAGGGAGGGAGGAAGGACAGATGGAAGGAAGGAAGGGAGGAAAGAAGGAAGGGAGGAAGAAGGAAGGAAAGGAGGGAGGGAGGAAGGACAGATGGAAGGAAGGAAGGAAAGAAGGAAGGAAGGATGGAAGGAAGGAAGGAAGGAAGGAAGGAAGGAAGGAAGGAAGGAAGGGAGGAAAGAAGGAACAGTCAAAACAGACGGGGTCAATTTGACCCAGGATGACGACAAGAAGGTTAAATTATTATTATAAATATGTTGTGTTTGTTATTTACATTGGCATCTACTGAATGTTATAAGCTTCAGCCAACACCTTTTTATTTATTATTTTATTGTTTTATTCATTATATCATCAACCTCTATATGAAAAGGTCAAAGGTCACCAGAGACACCTAGGAAGCTTTTTTATGACGTTTGAGTTACTGAGATATTTAACAGATAATAAACAACATGGCTTTAAACTGGGACAGACTGGTTTCCATTAACACCATTAATGTTAAAACTGCCTGATCAATACATTTAATATATAATAAAACACTATTATATTAAACCAGATGTGATAGAAAGAGACTGAAGCTCAGTGATGGAAAATAACCTGTTAGTTATTTGGTTGTTTGAATCGTAAAGAGACGTTTTAGTAGCTGATAGTTTGTGATAGTTTTAATGAGTCTTATTGTTCTCAGGTCTCACCAATAAATAAAAGGAAACGTTTAATTAACTTATTTCAGCTTCTATCTGCTCGTCAGATGTTTGGATGAAGATTAATCTGACTTTTTAACCTTCGTGTCGTCTGTTTTGACTGCCTTCTTTCCTCCCTTCCATCTGTCCTTCCTTCTTTCCTTCCGTCTGTCCTCCCTTCCGTCTGTCCTCCCTCCTTCCTTCCTTCCTTTCTCCTTTCCTTCCTTCCTTCTTTCTTTCTTTACTTCCTTCTTCCCTTCCTTCTTTCTTTCCTTCCTTCCTTCTTTCCTCCGTCCTTCCTTCCTTTCCTTTCCTTCCTCCCTCCCTCCTTTCCTTCCTTCTTCCTTCCTCCCTCCCTCCTTTCCTTCCTTCCTTCCTTCCTTCCTCCTGTCCTTCCTTCCTTCCTACGTCCTACGTCGAGGACAACAGGAGGGTTAATACAGATGATCAGTTTATTTTTTATATATAAATGTCAGTATTTATATGTCAGATATATGTGAAACTGGTCAATAACCCCCAGCATTGTGTGACGGGAGCAGCTGGAGAGAAAATGCCAGCAGATATAATAACGTCTGATAATGTCGGCTGATTAATGCACATAATGAAAGACGATCAATAGTAATAACCTGCGCTGTGTTTGAGGAGGAAAACAGCACAAAGTGAACCTGTGACACCTTTTTATTTACACCTCAAACACATCATGTTTAACCCCCCCCCCCCATATATAATGTATTGCCATTTAAACATGACAAAGAGGCCGAGGAGGTTTCATTACAATAATCCATCATGTCTTCCGCTGGTTGGATTCAGCCTTGCGGTAAATCCAATCTGAGCAAAGGGTCAACGCTGTTTTTCCTCCAGTACGACCGACTGCTGCGTCCGTCATCAGTTAGCTTTGTCAACACGAGACGCATTAATGCTGCAGAAACATGCTGCTGTCACACTTCAATGCATCTAACATGCAGCTAACATACAGATAACATGCAGCTAACATGCAGCTAACATGCAGCAAACATGCAGCTAACATGCAGCTAACATACAGCTAACATGCATCTAACATACAGCTAACATACAGATAACATGCAGCTAACATACAGCTAGTTTATTACCCTTATCTGGATCTGGAGTTTTTTAATAATGAATATCAGTGGATTTACCTTCTGAACCAGGCGGGGAGTTACGGTCCTCTGCAATGAGGCCAACGTGGAAGTAACTTAAAACTGCATTCTATCAAAAGGCCACCAGGGGGCGACCGTTTTGGTGTCAAAAGGACTTCCGTCTCTATACAAGTCAATGGAGAATTCACCAACTTCTCACTTGATTTCTAACCTCAGTAAACGTTTTCAAAATGTGTTTATGGTCTCAATCGCTAGTTTAAAGCCTTCTTCAATGCAGTATGATGTTCATTTGGGACATTTTGGCCTCCCTGATTTTATATGTGACGATAAAGCAGGGTATGCATTAGGTTGCACAGGTTGATTGGTTCACAGGTTCAGGAGGGCGCCTCATGCTCCTCCTGATGACCATATAAGTAGAATCCCTGTTTTTATTTTTCCCAGCATGCACCTGAAATTTTCAGGATGGCGCTGCTCAGATCCGATACTATTGGCCTCCGAGCAGCAGTCCACAAACCAATGGGTGACGTCACGGATGTTACGTCCATTTTATATACAGTCTATGGTCTGCACAATTGTATTCCATTACCTTTATTTAATATAAAGTTATAATGTAAGATCATGCCAAACTAGTTGATATGGTGTTTTATTGACAATTTACTGTTTTTAAGCAAGTTGAATTATTTGGTACAAAGTTTTTATGGTTACACCACTTAGACATTTTTGCCATAATCCTCTAATATATTCTCTCTAAATGGATTAAAAGCAGAAATTTGATGCTGAGTCCACAAAAAAAGAATGTGTGCAAGTTATTTGACCTAAAACCAAAGACTGTCCTGTTGTTATCACTGAGCTGCAGCTCTCATGTCCCTAAAAGTCCCACCGATGGCTGCCAGCTGCAAAAAGTGAATCATTGTTTTTAATGAATCATTATGCTCTCAATCTGTCTCTCAACCGGTCAGTTGATGTTCTTCTGTTTGAGGTTTCTTCTCGTTAAAAGAACGTTTTTCCTGCTGCTCATGTGTGAATGTTGGATCTCTTTAAATTAAAGAGTAAAGTCTAGACTTGTGACCTGAGATGACTTTTGTTGTGATTTGGTTATATATATATCTTTATATTTATATATATATATATAAATATAAAGATTGATTGATTGAGATCGGCTCAACTAAAAGGCTTCCCTCAATGTTCTATTTTAGGATCACCTGTGTTCTGCTTTTATTCATTCAATCTTATTTAACACTATTTTACAGGTGAACATGTAAACAAAGCTGATGAAAAGAACAAAGTGATACAACAGCTGTTTTTGTGACAGCTCAGAAATGTTTCTTCTTCTCTGAGTTCAGCTTCAGTAAAACCAGCCGAATGTTTTCTCTCAGTTTTCGTTTCTGTTGCTGGAAAAACGTTTCAGTCAGCAGACAAGCAGGGCGAAGGTCACATGACCCATAAAGCTGATTTCTTTCTGTATCAAACAGATGATCGTGTGTTTGGTTGAGTGCTGACAGTCTGAACAGAAACTGCTCAGAGATCAGAAACATTTCACTCATACGTTCAGTTCTGCCAAAAAACATTAAATAACATTTTCTCTGTTATCTGTCTAAAGAAATGTTTCTGCTGTCTCAGTTCAGTCGTATATAATATAATATAATATAATATAATATAATATAATATAATATAATATAATATAATATATAAATGTAATTTCTAGGAGACAGATGCAGATTACAGTATCACAGTATTAACATGCAGATATTCTTTGATTTCAGATACAATTTACATGAAAAATCTGTATTTTACTGTGTTTCTTGTATGAAATCATGTCTGTTTTTATATTCATGTGACTTATTTATACACATCTGTTAAACCTTCCTGTCGTTCTCCCGGGTCAAATTGACCTCGTCTGTTTTGACTGTTCCTTCTTTCCTCCCTTCCCTCCTTCTTTCCTTCCCTCCTTCCTTCCTTCTTTTCCTTCCTCCCTTCCTTCTTTCCTCTGTCCTTCTTTCCTTCCTTCCTCCCTTCCTCTTTTCCTTCCTCCCTTCCTTCTTTCCTCTGTCCTTCTTTCCTTCCTTCCTCCCTTCCTCTTTTCCTTTCTCCCTCCCTCCCTCCTTCCTTGTTTCCTCCCTCACTCCTACCTTCCTTTCCTTCCTCCCTTCCATCCTTCCTTCCCTTCCTTCCTTGACTCGAGGACAACAGGAGGGTTAAAACTGATTTATTCTTATCTTTAAATACATTGCAGGTGTGTTTTCATCATTATAGTTTGATCCTTTTTCTTGTGACAGTGTCTTTAAGTTGTAACTTTTAATATATTTATGTTTTTAGTATTTGAGATGGTAAGAATCATGCAGTCTATGATGATAATAGTAATGATACTAAATGTAATCAGTGCATCTTTATGTTTTTAGCTCCTTTAGCTCCTTTAGCTCTGAGCTGCTGCAGACCGAGCAGTGCAGTATTGTGTTAATGGTGACTAATGTGCAGGTATGGATCTGTAGTCGGCCTCGGCTCCTCGGTGTCCCTCGTCCCTCCTGCAGGCAGAGTAAGGAACCCCCCACATAGAGTTAATCATTACATCCCAACCCCTAGCCTCATTGATTCCTCACACACTGCAGTCAATCCTGCGCTGGATGCAGATTGCTGTGGCAGAACCGTCGCCTCAGCCTTTAAAACGGCATCATTTTCTGTGTTTGTGCTAAAGAAATATCGACCAGCTCGAAGGCAGCTACACACACACACACACACACACACACACACACACACACACATACACACACACACACATACACACATACCTACACACACACACACACACACACACACACACATACACACATACCTACACACACACACTCACACTCACACACACACACACACACACACACATACACACATACCTACTCACACACACACACACAATAAAAACTGTTTTTTTCTGAGGTTTCATCATGGTTGAATTGACTTTTTGTTTTCTTGTTGCTCGTCAGAGTTGAACTGTGATGAGAGTTTAAGCAGAAGATCAGAGCTGCAGTTACCTTACAGTCATAAAGTTATATAGTTATCAATCAATCAATCAATCAATCAATCAGTCAGTTATCTGAACTTAAAGCTGAGTTTATACTCGATGTAAAGAGTTAAACAGGTATAATATTCACCTGCAGTTTCATGTACAATCAGGCCGTGACACACTTTAAAGCAGCACTCTGATTGCTCTTCTAGTGAGGTCGTGCAACAGATTGACTCAGTTTAAAAAGCGGTATAAACACATTCACGAGGTACAGGGAGGAAGAAGGGCTTTAACAATCGGGTGTTTTCAAAAATAATTTATGTATTTGTTCACTTGTTTTTTATTTTTTATTGTTTTTGTAAATATGTAAATATGTATGGGAATGACAGATTGTTAATTGAATAGTGGAGAAGGGGTTTAAATAAGCATTTGCTTCATCCTACTCCTTTTCGGACATGTTGGGTTCACATTATTATTGTTGTTTTGACTGTTCTCATTGGTTTTGTTTGTGTGTTTGTTTCTTAGATTACTTTTTTTTGTGTTACTCATACATGTTCGAAATAAATCATATCAAAAATAAAATAATAATAATAATAATAATGATTACAGTACTTTAAACACAAAGTCAATAAAGTTCTTTACAGGATCTAATTGTAGTATCAGTCCAGTCTAGAAGTAACAAATGCATGGACTCGTTTTTCAGCATCATTGTGAGACAGGAAGCGTCTGATTGTTGTAATATTACGCAGATGAAAAAAAGGCTGTTCTTGAAATGTGTTTTATATGGGAATTAAAACTCCTAGGTTCCTTACAGTGGTGCTGGAGGCCAGAGTAATGCCATCCAGAGTAGTTATATCATTAGATAATGTGTTTCTAAGCACAATAACTTTTTTAAAAGTTTAATAACAGGAAGTTGCATCATCCAGGCCTTTATTATCATAATGCATGTTTGTAGTTTAGTTAACTGGTTGATTTTATCTGGCTTTATTGATATAATTGAGTATCGTCTGCAAAACAATGAAAACTGTAGAAGGCTAGTAAAAAAGCAAGAAAGTTGTGATAAGTGTATAAAATCAATACAGAAATAAAATATAATTAAAATAAATATGTTGTCATGAATAGAAGAGGAAGTCGACCTGAACACAGAGACTGTTGAGCAAAGCTGGATAATGTTATTTTAGGTTCAGGTTAAATAAACCAAACAGACTGAACCAAAAACCAAGACTTAAATACAGGCTGATAAACTGGACTCAGGTGAAACACATGAGGAAATCAATTAAGGCGGGAAAACACAGGAAGTAAAAATAACAGAAAACACAAGGAGAACACATTTCAAAATAAAACAGGACGTAAAACACTAACAGAGACCTCAGGCAGGAAGTGAAAAATAGAGTAAAATACATGAAACAGAACTTGGTTAAACACCAATTAAACAAAGGTAACAAACATTAGCTTTAGTCATGTAATGTTAGCACTTTAAAACGTCACGTTAAGCATTAAAAATGTATGTAGCTATTAAAAAAGAGTAACGTTCCCATTTAAAATAGTAGTGATCTCATTTATAAAACATTAAGACTGCCAGGAGTCTGTAAACGTTTTAAATGAAGTTGAATGAACAAGTTAAAAAGAACCAGGAGGATCTTCCTGTTTGACAGCCAAATTTAGATCTAGCTAACGTGATAGCTGCTAACGTAATAGCTGCTAACATAACAGCGGCTAACTAGTCATGGTGGCCTTAATTACTCTGCTCCACACTCACGCAAGTTTAAATGTCATAAAGTAGTGTGAAGTGGCGTTAAGCTGAGCATACACTGTGTGATTTTAGCAATGTTTTTGTTTAAATAGCAGCTCACACTGTACGAGTACATCGTTCGCAATGTACGATTTATGCCCGGCCCAATGGTCTGCTGCGACTTGACTGCTCACAGTATAAGAGTGAAATAAACACGTAAGACCCCCGAACCTCGAACTGTGTGATTACTTCGAAGAAGAAGAAGAAGAAGAAGAATGTAAGAAAGAGGAAAAAGAAAAAAAAAAGAAGAAGTTGTCGAAGTTAGTAGTCCTGCTGTCTGAGGAGAAACGTGCTGCTTTGGCCATATCCGCTGTCCTGTGTGCCGAGACGTCCTAGAAAAGAAAAAGGCAAGAGGCGTATATGGACACGCATGTGGCTTGGAGGATGTCGTCGATATATTTTATCTATTTTACAAAAAGAGGTAAGGAACAGTTGATAAATTACATTTTGATTTCCTTCCTTGTTTTCCTGCAGCCACAATGAGGCTTAGAGTGAAGTGGTGTGAAGTGTAGCATGGTGCCACAACACTGACAGAAACGTATTTCACTACAAAAAAGCTGCGAAAATCTAATCTAATGGAACTTTATCTATTGTCTCTACTGTTTATACTGAAAACATCATGACATTTCTTTGGCTATTGCTGTGGTCATTGTTATTTGTATGTTTTTCTTATATATAAAAACGTAATAAAATATTGTTTTTAAAAAAACTACACGGTCGCCCATAAAGTTGGAATAAAGTCTTTTTTACCTCTTTCCATGAAATGATTATGAACATGTGATTTATTCTTGATAGATAAAGTGTAAATATTCTCAAAATTGTATTGATCAATCTCATTATACCTGGTCAAAGGTGATTACTGATGAGTATGAATAGAAAATAAAAAGAGGAATGTGTCCGAAAATAATTATTCCAACTTTATGGGCGACCGTGTATAATAACCCTAACTACCTCATGAGCTGGAAGAGGTTCTCTTCCTGTTAGAAACTCTCTGAGCTCACACAGCTGCCATCCTGACTGTGGACTCTCAGTCTGGACAATAAATACATTAATTAATCATCATATAGAATAAGACTAATCATCAGTTCCTTCTGTAATGTGTCTGTAAAGCAGGTTTTCAGTCTCTAGCAGACTTTGCAGCGTCGTCTCCATGAGAAGCGACTGAATAAAGACTCGGTATGAAGACGTCTTGCTGCTGCCGTCCTCAGCAGACGATGTGCAGGAATTGTTAAACAGCAGGTTGTTTCTGTGTGTTGACTCTCAGCTGTTCAAACAGGAGCGCCGTCACCATCACTCTTTGCTCAGCTGAAGAAAAGATTCCTCCGTCACAGTTACAGCTCAATAAGCTTTACAGTGAGAGGAGACGAAGAAGAAGAAGAAGAAGAAGAAGAAAAACAACACATTTCCGACTGCAACACTTCACTCCCAAATCTTAGTTTTAATCTCTCCAAATCCTGAATGTTCTGCATCTCTTTCATTCATGGAGGATTTGCTTAAAGCTTTGAGCCGGCGGCGCTGCGATGTAAAAGCTTTGTTATAGATGTGTAATTTAAAAGTGGCTCTTCTTCTTCCATCTCCTCTGAGACATTAAGCAAATGTGCCGAGCGCTTCTTAATCTGCCCTGATTAATATTTCCTCTGAGGGAATAAGTTACAAGGCTTTAAAAGTCAGCGCCACCGGAAACAACTTGTGAGACTTATTTAAATGGATATCTGGCTGCCGTCATATTCATGCCTCCGAATGGAAACTCATATTTTCTATTAATCTGTATTTTATGAGGCAATTGGCTTCGATAGATGAATTAACCAAATTACATCTATATAGCCGGCGTGCTGAATACCTTTAGTGGTTTTGTGTTTAATCTCTAGAAGTCCTGAAATTATTATTATTACTCAGCCTGCTGTTCGTCCTAATGTGGAGGTTCTCAACATGAGGCTCGAGACCCTTCAGCTGGGTCACAGGATTCATCTGAGCGGTCGCAAAGTGAGAAAATAGTTAACGGTAATATCAGTCTCCTCAAACCTCTAGAAATGTATTTCTTTTCTTTTTTAACGACATTTTTTACTACTATTGTTTTTATTGCTTGTGTACTTATTATTTATTGTTCTTTATACTTTCTATTGATGCTCTTTCTATTTTTATTGTCCACTTTGCAGCTGTAATACTGTTCATTTCCCCACTGTGGGACTAATAAATATCTTATTTTATTGGTTTCACTTGTTAAAAAGATTTACAGGTTGTTCATAATGGCTTTATTAACAGTTAGAGTATTTATTAATGCTTTATAGATCAATTAAAACTCATTTTGGGTCCCCAGGTTGGACGGCGTTTCTTAGTTTATCTTTGGCTAAAAGTCGGCATAGTTAGATTTTTCTTTATTTTAACTGTTCTGACTCACGGTTGTAAAAGTGAAGCTAACATGTTTCCTGCAGCAAAGTTCACTGAGTTCACTTTTTACAGTTAAACCATCATTATATCAAAAATGTGTCAACTTATAAATTCGTCATCTGAACGGCACCACTTCTTACTTCGGCCACTAGATGGCGTCTGTCACTCAAACTAACTACAGGTCGGTTAAATATCTGTTTTTACTACTTGGACTTTTTTGATTTTTTATTGTTTTTTTTAATTCTTTTTTAATTTCGTGATTGTTTTCCATCTTTTATGTCTGCTTTCATTTCATCACATTTCACACGTTTATTATTTTCTTATTTATATTCTTTTCTTCTTATCTTTTATCTTTTTTCCTTTTAATACTCCTCCTCACATTTCTGGTTTGACCCATTTTATTTTATTATTTATTTATTATATTTTATTCATCTTTAATGACCTTTTATTGTATTTGCATATTCTTAGTTTTTAACATTTTTATCCTTTATAATAATAATAATAATAATAAATTTTATTTGTAAAGCACTTTTCATAAAGTAATCTCAAAGTGCCTTTCTCTGGTGTTTCCTGCTTGTTTTCATTGAGTCTTTTTGTTAGTTTGTTTTTATACCATGTAAAGCACTTAGTGTTACATTATCAGGTATGAAAAGTGCTTTACAAAGATTGATTGATTCATATCGGCTGAAAATAAGGCGTAAAAGTCAATTATTTCAGTTTGTCACGTACGTCATCTGAACGGCACCACTTCTTACTTCGGCCACTAGATGGCGTCTGTCACTCAAACGTTACTACAGGTCGGTTAAATATCTGTATTTTTTTTTTAATTCTTTTTTATTTCGTGATTGTTTTGCATCTTTTCTGTCTGCTTTTATTTCATCACATTTCACACGTTTATTATTTTCTTTTCTTCTTTTCTTCTTATCTTTTATCTCCTCACATTTCTGTTTGTTTTTTAACTTAATTTTTATTGAGTTTTTCTCAACAACATGAGAAAGGTACATGTACATTTTCCCCTTTTAACAGCTGCACATAGTCTTTACACACGTGTAAGATAACTGTAAAAGTATATCAACTTATAATAAAGTACAATTGAAAAATGTATATATAAATAATAAGATGATTAATTAGGAAATGATAACAGTAATATTAAGAAAAAAAGAAAAAAACAAATGAAGGGAAAAGAAAAATAATAATAAGTATATAATTTAATAATGATATAATAGGGAATTAAAAAAAATACATTAAAAAATAATAATAATAATGAGAACAATAAATATGATGAATGTGTCCGGTACCAGTCGAAAGCTCAGATGCTACAACCTCACTGTATTAATAAAGTTATAACAGGTTCCATCGTTTAATAAAAATAGGTTTCTGAAGCCTTAATAGATTCAAGATTCAAGAACTTTATTTGCCATTTGTGTTTGCACACATAGGAATAAATATGTAATTTGCTCCATCTGGTATATGTCCCATACTTTTTGGATCCATACATTATATGTAGGGGGATCTGGTTTTAACCACCTAATAGTTATGTATTTTTAATGCCACATTTCTGGTTTGACCCACTTTATTTTATTATTTATTTATTTATTATATTTTATTCATCTTAAATGACCTTTTATTGTATTTGGGTTTTCTTATTGTTAACATTTTTATCCTTTCTCTGGTGTTTCCTGTTTGTGTTTATTGAGTCTTTTTGTTAGTTTGTTTTTATACCACGTAAAGCAATTAGTGTTACATTATCAGGTATAAAAAGTGCTTTACAAATAGAGTTTGATTGATTGATTGATATCTGCTGAAAAATAAGGTGTAAAAGTCAATTATTTCAGTTTGTCACGTACGTCATCGATCAGAGAGGTTTCTGAGGCTCTGTATTAATCCAGAGGAGCCTAAAGATATTAAATGTTCTCTTATATATAATAAAACAAAGCTCCTCACACTGAGAAGCTGAAATCAGAACATTTTGAGGCATTTCTTCTTCTTTTCTCTTCTTAATTTGATTAATCGCTCGTCAGAACGGTTCCTGATTTTCCGTTGGTCGACTAATCAATAAATTGACTAATTGTCGCAGCTCCATTAATGACCAAACAATTAGTTGATTCATGGAGAAAATAATCAGCAGATGAATCAATAATGAAAACAAACACGTTCATAAATCATAAATAATGTGAAGCTGAAGCCGGTTTAATGAAAGATGTGAATATTTCAGTAAAGGTTGGATTGTGTTGATTAGCTCTGATAGAAGAAGAGCAGCCGGTTGGTTTCCTCTCTGTGTCCGATGTTTACTGCACAAATGTAAAAGTGGCTGAGTAAACTCTATTTAATGTGGCCTGCAGTATCTGAAATACATAAATATGTCAAGTGAAGGAGCCTTAATAGACCTGCTTAGGCTGGTAATTGCAGCAGTATTGTTTCCTTCTGATTAGGACACAAGCGTTCCCCGAGGAGCCGCCATCCTTCAGCTGCTTCATCTGCATTAGCCGGCGCTTCCCCGCTCTAATCTGCTCTCTGCTCAGGTATTTAGAATAAATCAATGGGAATACATGATTGTTTAATGATTTTTTTGGAGGAGCTCTCTTCGACCACAGCTGCATGATTTAGAATGACTAATTCCACTTTTTGCCATTGATCCACGAACGCTTCCTCTGTGTTCAGACGCTGCTCGCTGGGCTTTTAGCGGCGATCCTTTAAGGTTAAATTAAATATGGTTTCATCTGAATGTGTGGAAACGTCAAATGAACAAAACGTCTCGGTGTAATCTCTGAGATACGAGACAACAAACACGACACTTTAATTCAGTTAATTGCTATTGATCCTCAGGGGAGAGAAATTCATTCGTTTTCCTGCAGTGAAAAGGTCAAAGGTCACAGAAGAGATTCACAGGTTCAGAGACAACAAACATGTTTAACAAATGTATTTACTCAGTTTAGATGTAATGTAGAAGAAGAAGCTGATGTGTGATAAATTAAACTCAACCAGGAAAACTAACAAAAGAAGAACAAAGACATGAAGGAAGTCGAGCTGCAACTACTTTATTTCATTGATTGACATCGAATCAGATTCATCGATTAATCTGACAGTTATTTTCTTTTGTTGGTTAATAAAATCTATAAAATCATAGTTTCCTGAAGCCAAAGGAGATGAAATCAAATGTTGTTTTGTTCAGAACTTGAAGATATTTAATCATCATCACATCAGACAAGATATCAGCGATTCATCTTTAATGTAAAATAAGTTTCTATGCAGATGAAACTGTTTTATACTTTAATCACTGAGGAAGAAGTTGCATTTAATGATTTGTTGACAAAAGAATAATTAAGACTTCACAAATGTTCATAAATCTTTTTTGTCAAGATTTTTGATTTGTGCTTAAAAAAATGTGATGATGATGAGACTGTAACCTTCCTCACATTAACACATCAAACTAACACATATGTCATATTTCCATCGTTTGAGCTTTGACTGACACTCTGTTAATGACGTCATCTCATTGTGTTTGTTCTTCTTCTTCTTCTTCTGTGACGGTTTAACGGCACTAACTGGAGGATTAGCGCCACCTGCTGCAGGAGTATTGAATAGTGGAGCTATAAGTTAGCAGAGTCTAAACAAGTGGAGAGCCAGTTCTATCATTTACAAACATGTGTGTGTGTATATATATATATGTGTATATTGTGCATGCAGGCTGTATTGTGTATATATATGTGTGTATATTGTGCATGCAGGCTATATGTTGCTGTTTTGGTGTCACTGATTCAGTTAAAGGTGAACTCATTATTCCTGCAGGTTGATTCCTGCTGCTGCCGGCTGGTTGATGGACACCTTAATTACAGTGGAAGCTGATTAATTATGGGGCTGCCAGTCGCCACTTTGCCATGACCTGTTTCCTGCTGCCCCCCCCCCCCCTCTAACTGGTTCAAATACAAACAGCTTCCAGTGAACATCACCAGTAAAACCACTGCAGGAACCAGTTGGATCCAGGATGGTCAAAGGGGTCCGATAGTATAATACTATGAAGATTATATCAAGACATGAGAACTGATGTTTGAAACTGTGTTTGTGTTTAATGATGAAACTCAGAGTTCTGCAGATTTGGAGGATAAAGGAAGCTGCAACCAGTCTGACCTGAGCAGCTTTACTTTCACTTTTATTGTTTTATCTGATTGCTTGTTTGTTTTTATAAATTAAACTTTATATAATAGATTGAAAGATCTGATATGTAAACAAAGACATAAAAACCCACTTTTACCCACATGCATGCAGCTATACATGAATTTAAATGTTAAATAAGAATAACCAGGCACACCTACATTGTGTTTAAGCTTCCTCACAGTAAGTTTTATTAGTCTGTTAATGTTGTTGCAGCAGTGAGGCTCTTATATATCAGTGAGATCAAATTAACTCTAAACAGGAAGTCAAAAAAATAAATCAGAAAATCCAGAAAATATAAAGTAAAGTGAAAATAGAATTAAATATTTAACATATCTATCTATCTATCTATCTATCTATCTATCTATCTATCTATCTATCTATCTATCTATCTATCTATCTATCTATCTTTATATCTATCTATCTATCTATCTATCTATCTATCTATCTATCTATCTATCTATCTATCTATCTATCTATCTATCTATCTATCTATCCATCCATCCATCCATCCATCTATCTATCTATCTATCTATCTATCTATCTATCTATCCATCTATCCATCTATCTATCTATCCATCCATCCATCCATCCATCCATCTATCTATCTATCTGCAGATATTTAAGTGTCTGTTTACTCCGTTTGGTTTTAATCTTTTCTCTTAAAGGCTTAAAAAGTCACTTCCTCAACCTTTTCTTTCTAAACTCCCTCCTCCTCCTCCTCCTTTCCTTCCTCTCCCTCCTCCCTCCTCCCTCTCTTTTCAGCCGTGGTTCAGGTCCGTCTGGCCTGAGGTCAGTGATGTCAGACTGCAGGAGGAATAAAAGGCGGCGTGTTTCTCATCATGGCACGCTGTTATTTAAAGTATGTGACGCTGACATTTACATATCTGAGCTTCTGAACTTGTCTCTGACGGTAATTCCTCCTGAAGCCGACAGCCACGGAGAGCGGAGGTCTTATCAGGGAGTCCTCGTTAGAGTTATTGGACTTTAATCAAAATTACCTCCTAATTGGTGTCTTTGATTAGATTAGTTGGAATAAAATCAAGCCGTCTCCTCCCCTTTAAAAGGATTACGGCGGGTTAAAAAAAGCCGTGTTCAGGAGCGAATGCAAATGCAATCTCATAGAGGGAAGAAAAAAAAACATCTGATGGAAGGAAAAAAATGGAGTTGTTGGGAATGCAAATTGGCCCAACCCGGTTTTATGCTAATCACAGCCCAGCAAAACATTTCAATGTATTCTTGTCTTGTTACAGTCGGGCTAAAAGCTTCTAAATCCCTACCATTTACCAAATTAAACTAATTTCAAGTGCTTCCAAAAGGCACATCTGTAGGCTGACGTCCCCCCCCTTCCTCCCCCCTCCCCCCCCCACTCGCCCCCCGGCCTTTGAGAAGTGGGCTCCGCCAGAGCATTCAACATCCCATTGATCCTTGAATAGTCATGCCTGTCAGGGAGCCATATCAACCATTATCATTCTAATTTTACTGCCTTTCTTGGTCCCTAATCTAATTTGCAACGATGCCGCGGCGTTTCGCGAGGCCGCTGCACTTTCTTCAGAATTTCAACAAGGGCATTAAAGCTCCCCCAATTTACATTAATGAAGTGCACATTTAATTAAGGAGGAGAGCAGCAGCAGCAGGACGGGGACGGAGAGAGATGTTTGGACACCAGGTGGAGGAGAGACGAGAAGGAGAGGTGAGAAGAAGAAGAAAGAGAAGAAATAAAGGAACCTTCGTGTCGTCCTCCCAGGTCAAATTGACCTCGTCTGTTTTGACTGTTCCTTCTTTCCTTCCTTCCTTCCGTCTGTCCTTCCTCCCTCCTCTCTCTTTACTCCCTTCCTTCTTTCCTTCCTTCCTTCCTTCTTTCCTTCATCCATCCCTTCTACCTTCCTTATTTCCTTCTTTCCTCCGTCCTTCCTTCCTTTCCTTCCTTCTTCCTTCCTCCCTTCCTTCCTCCTTTCCTTCCTTCTTCCTTCCTCCCTTCCTTCCTTCCCCCCTTCCTTCCTTCCGTCTATCCTTCCTCCCTCCCTCCTTCTCTCTTTCTTTCCTCCCTCCTACCTTCCTTCCTTCCTTCTTTCCTCCGTCCCTTCCTTTATGTCATCATCTTCACCAGGATTTTGAAGTAACTTAAGGTCCACTTACTAGCTTTTTCTGGAGCTTTCAACCTCAGCATGTTCTTCGGTTGATGGAGTTTGTTCAGATTTCGCCAAACTTTGGAAAAAGCCAGTTAGATGATGTTGAGTTGAGATTTTTTTAGGCCAAACTATTTTTTTCCAATTATTGAAACAATCTCAGCTCAGGTTCACTTACTCACTTTCTCAGGAGCTTTTGACCATTTCAGCTACAAACACGTGATGTAAATACTTAAATAAATAAAATACTTTAACACATTTTAAAGACTGAATCTACAGATTGAAGGAAACTTGTTCCTCTCTCCGTTTGTCGGGTTTCGGTTGGGCTCGGTTGGACTTCCTGTTCTTTGTGAGTTTGTGGAACAGACAAGAATTAAAAACACGGCGCCTTCAGCAGGGTGGCCTGCCAATCCAGGGGGGGGATGAAGGGGGGGGGGGGCTCTTTGTGTGTTACAGATGGGGGGGAACAAGGGAGGAGGGCCGGTATTAGAGAGCCGGGCTCCTCAGAGTGAGTGGTGGTCTGTGAGCTGGAACAGCGGAGACAATGACCCTCGCTGCTCCGCCCTCAAAAGCCAAAGTTATAAATTCATCTATTTGCTCTCTGCTGACCTCAGCTTCTCCCCCGGCCCGCCGCTGCCCCCCCCCCCCCCCCCCCAACACCTCCCCACCACCACCACCATGCATCAGCCTGTCACAATACGGAGGAGAAGGTGAAAGCAGGAAGAATGACGAGCAGATGCTTTATTGTCTTTGTAATTTCCACATAATTAGCCGGGAAGAAAAAGTCCCCGCTCTGGTTTAATCACGCTGAATGAACTTGAAGATTGAAACCATTCTACCCGACAGCACAGGCAGCAACCACCAGCAGCCCCCCCCCCCACCTCCTCCTCCCCCCCCAATGACTCTCCTCCCTCATCAGGATCAGACCCAAAAACTGAGCTGCTGCAGAGTTTAACTGTGCGTGACTATGGACTGTGAAATTGGTTAACACACACACACACACACACACACACACACACACACACACACACACACACACACACACACACACACACACACCCGGCTGTTGACCGACCCCATGCTGACTGTTGATGTAGTTGAACAGATTAAGAGAATCAATCTGTTAACAGCGGCTAACATTAAGTTGGGCAGGCTGATTTAATGGGGCCACTCAGCCTGAGAGCAGCAGCGTGTCATTAGTTAAGACTCTGCAGGCGGCACCATCAAACACACATTAGTCTGTTGATGATGTTTAATTTGCTTTTGATAAGCCACCTGAAAGTTGTCCTGGGCTGATGAGCCTAATAGTTACTAATTACAGAGATATTACTAATGAATTAAAAAGACATTTACCTCCATCGCTTAAAAACTCCCAATTAAACCAATGAAGAGACAGAGAGTAACAGTAATGAGTCAGTCTGTCACTCTGCTCACATATTACATCATCACACGCTCATTAACTCACCATCACACGCTCGTTAACTCAATCACATGTTTATTTCTACATTGTTATGTAAAAAATAAAATGTATGATGTGCAGTTTTGCCTAACCCTAACCCTAACCCTGACCTTTAACCCTACTAACACATCTCCTTCATAGAGTTGATCAGGTTGGTGAATGTTGGTCCTCTTCAACGGCTGTGTGAAGTTGCTGGATATTGTTAACTGGCCACAATCAACAACCTGATCAACTCTATGTGAAGGAGATGTGTAAGCAGGGTTAGGGTTAGCCAGATACTGACTGGTTTTCTGTAGTGTGTGTGTGTGTGTGTGTGTGTGTGTGTGTGTGTGTGTGTGTGTGTGTGTGTGTGTGTGTGTGTGTTGAGTGTGTGTGTGTGTGTGTGTGTCGGTGTGTGTGTGTGTGTGTGTGTGTGTGTTGAGTGTTCGGCGTGTTGGAGGATGAAGGATCACTGCAGCCTCGAGTGTCTCTGAGAGCTGCGACTCTTCAGTCCGAGCCGCCACTCATCCTCCTCTTCGTCCTCCTCTTCATCCTCCTCTTCACCTCTTCATCCTCCTCTTAATCCTCTTCATCATCCTCTTCATCCTCCTCATCCTCATCGTCTCCTCAACACAAAGAACGCTGCAGAAATCAGACGCTCAAATCTGAGGATCAATTAAAAAGCCAATGCAGCTGGATGAGCTTGGCTTCCATGCACAAGCAGCCCCCCCCCCCCCTTCACCCCCCCCCCCCCCAGTGAGCCGGTGAAAGGGAGCAGAGGATGAATGGCCCACTTTATTACAGCAGGCCATGTGCAGTCAAACAGCAACAGCGAGGCTTTTCTGAGGCCTCCAGCGCCTTTATTAACAAGCTTCAGGGGGGCTTGTAAAAGTGTTCCTGCCTTCAGGAGGAGGGGGAGGAGGAGGAGGGGGGGAGGAGGAGGAGGAGGAGGAGGAGGAGGAGGAGGCTGCATAACAAGGCCCAGCAGAGGACTGTGGGTGGCCTGTTTGTCCCTCTACATTCCCACCGCAGGGTTTCGGGGGTCTGACCTCGGCCGAGTCGCCGCCACACGGCTGACAGCTTCACAGGCGACGACGCTCAGCTCATCACTTAAAGCCTCTCGTCATAAAAGCGTCCGTGTTTCCCCTCAGGCGGCGGCGTTAAGTGGAGCTATCAGAGTGAAGAGTGAAGACTGAACATGGCGCGAAATCATCCACAAAGAAGCCGCCAGCAGCAGGAAGCCGATCACACGCTGAGATAAAGACCTGATCAACCTGATCAATACTCTGACATGCAGCATCGTTCACAGCCATCACTGTTCATTATAATAATCAATAATCAATCAGCAGAAGCTTTACAGGCATGTGATGTGTTCAGGTTCATTATAATGTGACAGAATCATCACATTTGTCTCCAGTAAAAGTGAACAGTTGAGTGTAGCGTCTAACTCTGATGTCACTAAACGTATTGATCCTCAGCTGCTGATACTTATCAATTATAATCAGACTGATCAGATCAATCAACATGTTGGTATCTGATCATCTGCTTTGTACATTCTGGATTAAAAACTTCTGCACATAAAGACGATTTATTAGATATTAAATATATTATATTTTTTCTCTCCTGCAGCAGGTTTATCACCACGTATGTAAAATGAAGAAGAAGAAGAACATCATCGTCAGGAAAACATTTGGACTGAATTAGTAGAAGACAAGAATTAGAAAACACATCATCTTCACCAGGATTTAAAAGTAACTTAAGGTCCACTTACTCAGCTTTCAACCATCTCACCATCTTCTTCAGTGGAGGGAGTTTGTTCAGATGAGACCAAACTTTTGGAAAAAGTCAGTAAGTTGATGTTGAGTTGAGATTTTTTTAGACCAAACTATTTTTTCCAACTGATGAAACAACCTGAACTAAAGGTCTCTTACTCATTCGTCCCGGAGCTTTCGACCATTTCAGCTACAAACACTTAAATCTCATTTAAAATAAACCTAAATCAGAAGGGAAAGAAAAGAAGGAGACATTTATATAGAAGCTGCCTGCTGGATTTTAAAGTAACTTACTTATTAGTATTTTCCTGAGCTTTCAACCATCTCAGCATCTTCTTCAGTGGATGGAGTTTGCAGAACGAAGAACATCAGCTGGAGAGTCATGTGATGGTATTTTTACATCTTTAAATCTGTAGTTTGTTCATTGTGAGACTTTCAGCAGACAGAAGGAAACGTGATGGATTCTGCTTTAATATCTGAGGAGATATTTACACACTTAGGGTTAGGTGATGGAGGGTAAACGTAGAGCAGGGTTAGGGTTAGGTCATGGAGGGTAAACGTATGAGCAGGTGGATCCAAACACAGAGACATCAAACAGCTGGAGAATATTTTCTTATTTAAGACTCGACTGCAGGCAAAATAAAACTTAACAAACAAGATGAGAATGAAACCGATCCAACAGAGACAGAAACCAATAAACAGGCTGATAACAGACACAGGTGAGTTAAATAAGACACAGGTGAAACACACGAGGAATCAAATAAGGCGGGAAAACACAGGAAGTGACAATAGAAAACACACAACCTTACAAAATAAAACAGGAATTAAAAACAGAAACAGAAACTACAGACAGGAAGTGATTTCATTCAGACTCACTATTCAGGAAACCAGTTAAAAGCTTCTCTATCGTGCAGCAGACTGAATATTTTATATCTTTTCATCCAGATGGTTTAAAAAGTGTTTGTCTGTGTTTAAAACAGAGGAACTGATAATGTGACCTGAAAGCGTCTGATACACATTATATTTAAACAGCAGCTGTTAATGGAGTTTAACCTTCCTGTCGTCCTCCCGGGTCAAATTGACCCCGTCTGTTTTGACTGTTCCTTCTTACCTCCCTTCCTTCCTTCCTTCCTTCCTTCCTCCCTCCTTTCCTTCCTTCTTCCTCCCTTCCTTCCTTGACTCGAGGACAACAGGAGGGTTAAAGCAGGTTTGTGTTATAAAAGATGAAAACTGGAGCAACATCTGCATCTTTTCAATCCTAGAAAAGTTTATAGCTTCTGTGTTTACTTCTGTGCTCCACTGCACATGCTTAAGTTTCAGTTTAAGTAGAATAAGTTTAAGTTTAAGGAGGATAAGTAGAATATTGCAGTGATATGAATGAATGATGGAATAAAAGACAGTAAGGTTTGAGGAGCTGAGAGGAAGAGGAGAGGAGGAGAGGAAGAGGAGAGGAAGAGGAGGAGAGGAGAGTAGGATGAGGAGGATGAGGAGGAGGAGAGGAAGAGGAGAGGAGGATGAGGAGGAGGTCAGAGTGACAGCTGGATCTGGGAGGTCTGACTGCACACAGTAAAAAGGGGAGGATGAGATGTGTCGAGCGAGTAAAAGGATGAGTGCAGAGTGTTCGGGGGGGAAAGGTCGGAGCGGGGAGGTTTGGATGGGTGTGTTTCTGTCTGTGTGTAAAGCCAATGAATAAATCAGTGGCTGGTAACAGTATTTAAATAACAGCAGGAGGAGGAGGAGGAGGAGGAGGAGGCTGCAGCTGCATTACTAAACAGACAAAAGCCACTCAACAGATGGGAGAGTTGAGTTAAAGAGAGTAAGCGCTTTAGTTAAGGGAGGATCCGCCCAGCGCTGCAGCTCTGACAGGTGGCCTGATCTCACCGACACGCAGCCACACGGCCTTTATCCTCACTGTGTCACACTTTGTGTCTGATTTCACAGGAGGAGGGTCGGAGCGGCGCGGACGTCCAGCCGCTGATGCCTTGATCCTGATCCTGAGCCGAGGAGGAAAAGTCACATCTGCTGCTTTATGAAAGTCTACAGACTCGGTTCTTTGTGTTTATGGTTCAGAGACAGAAACAATCTGCAGCTGCTCAGATATTATTTATAAAGAGTTCATAACGTAGAACTAATGATGTGATTCATCATCAATGAGTCATTTAAAATGCTTATCAATCATTTAGAAGCCAAGAGGTACTTATACTTTACTGTAGTACAGTTAGAGGTACTTGTACTTTACTGTAGTACAGTCTGAGGTACTTATACTTTACTGTAGTACAGTTTGAGGTACTTATACTTTACTGTAGTACAGTTAGAGGTACTTATACTTTAATATAGTACAGTTAGAGGTACTTATACTTTACTGTAGTACAGTTAGAGGTACTTATACTTTACTGTAGTACAGTTAGAGGTACTTATACTTTACTGTAGTACAGTTAGAGGTACTTATACTTTACTGTAGTACAGTTAGAGGTACTTATACTTTAATATAGTACAGTTAGAGGTACTTATACTTTACTGTAGTACAGTTAGAGGTACTTATACTTTACTGTAGTACAGTTAGAGGTACTTATACTTTAATATAGTACAGTTAGAGGTACTTATACTTTACTGTAGTACAGTTAGAGGTACTAGTACTTTACTGTAGTACAGTTAGAGGTACTTGTACTTTACTGTAGTACAGTCTGAGGTACTTATACTATACTGTAGTACAGTTAGAGGTACTTGTACTTTACTGTAGTACAGTTAGAGGTACTTGTACTTTACTGTAGTACAGTCTGAGGTACTTATACTATACTGTAGTACAGTTAGAGGTACTTGTACTTTAATGTAGTACAGTTAGAGGTACTTGTACTTTACTGTAGTACAGTTTGAGGTACTTGTACTTTACTGTAGTACAGTTTGAGGTACTTGTACTTTACTGTAGTACAGTTTGAGGTACTTGTACTTTACTGTAGTACAGTTTGAGGTACTTGTACTTTACTGTAGTACAGTTAGAGGTACTTGTACTTTACTGTAGTACAGTTAGAGGTACTAGTACTTTACTGTAGTTAAGTTTGAGGTACTTATACTTTACTGTAGTACAGTTTGAGGTACTTGTACTTTACTGTAGTACAGTTAGAGGTACTTGTACTTTACTGCAGTACAGTTTGAGGTACTTGTACTTTACTGTAGTACAGTTAGAGGTACTTGTACTTTAATGTAGTACAGTTTGAGGTACTTGTACTTTACTGTAGTACAGTTAGAGGTACTTGTACTTTAATATAGTACAGTTAGAGGTACTTGTACTCTATTGTAGTACAGTTTGAGGTACTTGTACTTTACTGCAGTACAGTCTGATGTACTAGTACTTTACTGTAGTACAGTTTGAGGTACTTGTACTTGACTGCAGTACAGTTTGAGGTACTTGTACTTTACTTCAGTACAGTTTGAGGTACTAGTACTTTATTGCAGTACAGTTTGAGGTACTTGTACTTTACTGCAGTACAGTTTGAGGTACTAGTACTTTATTGCACTACAGTTTGAGGTACTTGTACTTTACTGCAGTACAGTTTGAGGTACTTGTACTTTACTGCAGTACAGTTTGAGGTACTTGTACTTTAGTGTAGTACAGTTTGAGGTACTTGTACTTTACTGTAGTACAGTTAGAGGTACTTGTACTTTACTGTAGTACAGTTAGAGGTACTAGTACTTTACTGTAGTTAAGTTTGAGGTACTTATACTTTACTGTAGTACAGTTTGAGGTACTTGTACTTTACTGTAGTACAGTTAGAGGTACTTGTACTTTACTGCAGTACAGTTTGAGGTACTTGTACTTTACTGTAGTACAGTTAGAGGTACTAGTACTTTACTGTAGTTAAGTTTGAGGTACTTATACTTTACTGTAGTACAGTTTGAGGTACTTGTACTTTACTGTAGTACAGTTAGAGGTACTTGTACTTTACTGCAGTACAGTTTGAGGTACTTGTACTTTACTGTAGTACAGTTAGAGGTACTTGTACTTTAATGTAGTACAGTTTGAGGTACTTGTACTTTACTGTAGTACAGTTAGAGGTACTTGTACTTTAATATAGTACAGTTAGAGGTACTTGTACTCTATTGTAGTACAGTTTGAGGTACTTGTACTTTACTGCAGTACAGTCTGATGTACTAGTACTTTACTGTAGTACAGTTTGAGGTACTTGTACTTGACTGCAGTACAGTTTGAGGTACTTGTACTTTACTTCAGTACAGTTTGAGGTACTAGTACTTTATTGCAGTACAGTTTGAGGTACTTGTACTTTACTGCAGTACAGTTTGAGGTACTAGTACTTTATTGCACTACAGTTTGAGGTACTTGTACTTTACTGCAGTACAGTTTGAGGTACTTGTACTTTACTGCAGTACAGTTTGAGGTACTTGTACTTTAGTGTAGTACAGTTAGAGGACTAAACTAGCTAACTGTATATAAAGTAGTGTAAACTAGCTCCACCTCCAGCAGCTACAACAGTAACATGCTGCTCTAACACTGATGCTTCACTATTAATAATCTAATGATGTCATAATAATAATATATCAGTCAGAGGACCAAACCACTACTTTACTGTAATACTGCATACTACATCACTGTAATACTGCAGTACTTTTACTGTAATACTGCATACTACATCACTCATAATACTGCAGTACTTTACTGTAATACTGCATACTACATCACTATAATACTGCAGTACTTTTACTGTAATACTGCATACTACATCACTCATAATACCTTGTGTACTTTTACTTTTAATGGAGTATTTGTACATAAAGTGCTTCTAAAGGAAAGTTACATTAATAAACTCATTACTGGTAAAACATTTACAAGCGCTGCATCATTACAGACATCCATCTTTATTTCTTCTTCTTCTCTGTCTTCATATTGAGTTTGCAGGCGTGCGACAGGCTGATGGATCTCGCTCTCCTCTGTAAGAGCTGCTGCGTGCTGCGGAGGAGACGGATGGAGCCGAGCCGACAGTAAAACGCTCACCGGTGATTTAAGTCATGTAGATGTATGTCTGAACACCTCCGCTGATGTACTTTGGCTGACTGAGTGCCAGTTTAAGAGCCGCTCTCTCTGACTGATGTCATCTTATAATCTCATTTCTCTGTTTTCCTTCTACGGAAGCCTGTTTGTGTCAGGAGGAGAAAAAAGAAGAAGAAAAGTTTGTCGTGATTTTTCTTTTTAAATGATCATAATGTGAAAATGTGACGTCAATATTCTGACAAATAAAGTTTTAAAATAAAGTCAAAATTATGAGATAATAAATAAAAATGATGAAAAAACAATAAATTATAAGATAAAACGTTTATTATATAAATTATTATATAAATAATCTAAATGAAATTATGAAATAAAATAATTATAAGATAAAAAACATCAAGTATTAAATAGTCGAAATTACAAAATAATTAAATAAAGTCCAAAAATATGATTCAAAAGTGAAAATTAACAGTCTGAGTAGAAAAAAAAGATAAAAACCCCAAATTATGAGATAAAAAAACTAAATAAGAACAAATTGAGTCAGAATCAGGTTATGAGATAAAAAGTTAAAGTTATAACCTGAGTTCAGACACTACAGAAACATTTCTGTTAAACTAATATTTATTCTCCTGTTTTTCTTTTCTGGCGTTAATGATCTTCCGTATATCCATCAGAGTCTGAATGACCCTCACAGAGGAGACGGATAAATTACCCCCCCCTCTACCCTCCCCCCCCTCCTGTGCCCCCCCCCCCCCCCTTTGTGTATAAACCAGTAATTGAATATATTTATTCTGCCTTTCATAGAGCAGCTTTAGCATTAGCATTAGCATGATGTGATGTTATTAGCTGAGCAGTGACTGAGTGACGATGTTGCTGCTTCAGTGTGTCGACGTGGAGGACGTCTGAGTTAATCACCCCCCCCCCCCTCTGCCCCCCCCCCCCCCCCCCCCTTAATATCCCTCTCATGGATAATGATATTTTTTCATTGGGACGAAGATGAAGCCCCCCCCCCCCCCCCTCCTGAAGGTTGGTGTGTGTGTGTGTGAGTGTGTGTGTGTGTGTTTGTGTGTGTGTGTGTGTGTGGTGGGGGGTACTTATGGGGGGGGGGGGGGGGGGGGGGGGTTGAGGACAAACCTTCAGTTAGCAATTGTCTTTGAGAATGAATGAATTATTTTTAAGTGAATTAGCCGGATGGCTGCATGGTGGGACGGCCTGATTTGGAGCTTTGTGGAATCTCATTAAAAGCAGCTTTGTTAAAGGGCCCCCCCCAAAAAAAACCTACCCCCCCCCCACCAATAATGACATGCAGAACGGCCCGCTCGGCCATAGGTCTGCTCATAATGGGGCTGATTCATGGATCTTTGATTGCTGTGTAGAATTGGATTAAAGGATCATCTCTGCAGAAATAAACGGCTTACGCACGCGTCCGGCACTGCGGACAGTTGCAGCGTCGCATCCTGCTCTGCATACATCAGCCGGGGGGGGGGGGGGGGGGGGGGGGGGGCACAAGGAGAGGTGAAAGTCAATTAAACAGCGATGCTTCTTATGCATTAATGCTCCGATTCTAACAGAGGAGATCATATCAGCTGTTTATCGAGTGGAGTCTGTTTGTTCCTACGTTCTGGACGAGCAGCGAACGCATCGTAGTCACTTTCTTAACTTTTAGGAAATCTGTCCGATCTCTGCTGATATTTAAGAGTCCTGGAAACAGGCGGGAGTGAGACGTTGCTGTTTTACGACACAAAGTAGAAACTATGATGATGATGAGTTGTAGTTCATATCGGGACATCTATATTTTGGGTTTTGCTGAACTTTGACCTGTTGACCTCATTAGGACACACCTTTTTGAGCCACTTAGTGGTGAAAAAGCAAAAGTACATTAATATAGATTCATTATACAATCAGTGTAAAACCAGATGGCTGATCCGCAGAAAAAAGTGGAGCAGATATAAAACCTTATTGAATTTTATGGTAGAAATTTGTTTAGTTATGTTTAATAATGTTTTTAGTTTGATACAAATTTGACTCATTTTTGCAACAAGCTACGACGCGGCTAATCACGACATTTGAGGCGTTGGGACTTTATTATCGTTCGTTCAAAGGAAAGGTGTAAATGTAGTAAATATACAGTAAAATAAACCCATTCTCCCCCATATGAGGACATTATTTATTTCAAAAACTACTTCCTGTTCAATGACGATGCTTATAGTTTTTGTACCTATCAGGTCTCAGAGAGAAAACTAACGTTACGTATCTCATTGCTAACATGATGGTAAAGTAAATGCTCAGCGTAGTTGATGTTATATTTTTAGGGGTCTGTAAGCCTGTAAGATTTATTCTTTTAATTATTGTGTTTGTGTAAAGAAATGAAGGCTGATTATCATTTAAATTAATACAAGATTGGGCAGTTAAAGCTTATTGTTTGTTATTTTTGATGCATTATCTATTTTGCTCTTATGAATGTCGGCATGCAGCGAATAATCGGTTATTCTTCGGTTAACCCACCAAGAAAAAATTGACTCATGCACATCTTTAGTTTATATGTTATATATATTGTTATTTTCTTTTTATTCATTCAAGAATAAAATTGGTTTATAAAACAGTTTCCAGGTTGTATCTGACCTCATATTTCCCATCAGTCACTGAGAGCAGCTTGTGTTAATATGAATGTACTTGAAGGCAATCCTCTGTGTGTTATGTTGTGTTATTCATCTTGTAGGTTTATATTTAATAATCTACTGAAGCTTTATGTAGAAGATTTGTTGTCGTCTATCAGAATTAAAACTTCAGCTTTCGTTTAAAGGTGAAACATGTTAGTTGGAGCTCCGATTCGTCCCTCGGGTTGATTATAAAACATATTTTAACAGATGAATTCTCAGTAAATAAAGATGATATCTGAGCGTCTGCAGCAGCTTTGAATGTCACGTTAACCCCCGACGCTCCACAATCTGGATCCCGGCTCAATTCATCATTAGTCGTCCTCTAAAAAACACACGAGCTCACACCTCGCCCCTCCGTCCTCGCCGCGGATCCCCGAACCATTCATCACCGGGTCGGCCGCTGACAGTGACGGATGGGTCAGACCGCCACCGCCACTCTCACCGCCAGAGCAGCACACGGCCGCCGCCGTAGACTGACAGCTGGAGCAACATGTCAAGTGGTGGAGAGACTGCGGCCATTAATAACCTCCGTCACATGATCAGCACGGTGTTGGGGAGGCAGGGAGGGGGGAGGAAGGGGGGGGGTGTCCAAAGATTCGGCACACGGAGGCCGGGAGGGAGATGTCACGGCGAGCGAGTCGAGGGCGACAGTCATGGACGCCTGATCTTTAATCAAGTGTGCTGGGACGCTGGGTAATGAATATATCGCTGCTAAATTGGAAGGTGAGCAGGATTGGTGGGGGGGGGGTGACCCATCTGTGGCTCTGCTGTGGCCCTGGGGAGTCCTCCTCCTCATGCCCCCCCCCCCCCATCACATCTGAGCACGTGTAATGTGTCGTTCATTCAGTGACAGAGATGGTTAATCATGAGAAGAAGTCTGCTCGGTTTTATTGTTCTGATTCCGTCACAGCGAAGGAAAAAATGTTTGATTTCCTTCTTTTTATAATTTACTGTAAAACATCTTTTATTCAGCAAAGTGAACAAGACTAAAACACAGCTGATTATAGAACGATAGAATCCGACAGTCAACACTGGTTTTATCTGCCAACCTTGAATAACACATATTATTCTGAGGCTCCTCAGTTCAGCCTCCGTCTGAAACAGGCCGGTTAGCTTCGGTCTCTTTAAGCCCCCCCCCCAGGCTACAGAGGGAACAAACATTAAAGGGTCAGAGATGTTTATTTAGTGTCCATGTGGTTTAGTTTACATTTAAAGGGTTAAAATGTGAAAATAAACGTATGAATAACTTGCACACATTCTTTTTTTGTGGACCCAGCATCAAATTTCTGCTTTTAATCCATTTAGAGAGAATATATTAGAGGATTATGGCAAAAATGTCTAAGTAGTGTAACCATAAAAACTTTGTACCAAATAATTCAACTTGCTTAAAAACAGTAAATTGTCAATAAAACACCATATCAACTAGTTTGGCATGATCTTACATTATAACTTTTATATTAAATAAAGGTAATGGAATACAATTGTTCTAAATATTACATTTACTCTGGGATACCATGGAGATCAGGAAACATTTACATGTTTTAAATGAAGTCATTATTAGTATAAGTCCACTTAAATACACTGTAGGAGGATAAAATATGTAATATTTATCATTCTTTTGTGGTTACACCATTTGACATTTTCAGGAGCATTCAGTCTTACTTTTGGTAAAAAAAAATGGTGCAAATGTCATTTCAAATAATAATAAAACCAACAGAAATACTAAATGTACATTTTAACAAACCTGATGCTGCTTTTAAATCTAGTTTAACTGATTTATGAATTCATCATCTTACCAACACTTATTAGTTACTGACCCACGTTCCTCTTGTTCATACTGACTAATAAAAAATGCCGTTTAAAACTAGTTTTTTAAGATCTGTTTAAGGTCTATTTATGTATTCATCCATTTATAAAACAATTATTAAAACAATAAAACCTTAATTACACATTGATCCAGTTTTCTCTTATTGATCTTTTTTTAATATATTAATTATATTTAACTGGGCGTAACTCGGACGTCCATGATGTCTTGCTGCGGAGCCGCTGAGTTCAGTCTGAATTTATCTATAAAACCAACAAAAATTCTAAATGTGCATTTTAACAAACCTGATGCTGCTTTAAAACTAGTTTTAACTGATTGATGAATTCATCATCTTATTTATCACTGAGCCTTTTATAAATAAACCTCCAGAGGCTTATTAATAGTTGTGATTTTGAACTAAATAAAAATAAACTTAAATGCTTCTCCTGTAGTTCCCATCATGCATCTCACCTGTTGGCAGCATCAGACCCCCCCCCTCCTCTGTGTGACCCCTCCTTCACTCACACAGATACAAAGACCCTCAGCTAATGTAATTGTATCACTAATTATGCATTTAATTCAGTTATGAGGAGCTAACAGCTCCCTGAGTGGCAGCGCACGCTGCTAAAAGGCGATTCATCGCTCAGATTGAGAATCTAATTAAGAGGAAACGCTTAGCAGAGAAATCCTGCCCCAGATAATCCTGTTTGCTGGCATTAACATCCCAGCTGCTGCGTGTGTGTGTGTGTGTGTGTGTGTGTGTGTGTGGTGTGTGTGTGTGTGTGTGTGTGTGTGTGTGTGTGTGTGTGTGTGTGTGTGTGTGTGTATGATTTTTCAGCCGTTTGGGGAACAGAAGCTGAATACCTGCAGGATCATCTTCTGCCACGAACATCTGATCTCCTGAGAGAAGATCTGAAGAGTGTGTGTGTGTGTGTGTGTGTGTGTGTGTGTGTTGTGTAGTTAGTATGTATGTGTGTGTGTATATTCCTGTGTGTCTATGTATATGTATGATTTACGAGTGTGTTTATTACATTGTGTGTTAATTTAACATCATTTTTAAATACCATGATTATATTTTAATATTACTGATTAATAAAATGTAAAATCTTAAATGTGTTAAGCAAGTCAACAAATTAAGTCAGACTTTTAATTGTATTTATTACATGGTCGCCCATAAAGTTGGAATAAAATATTTTTTTTACCTCTTTCCATGAAATGATTGTGACAATGTGATTTATTCTTGATAGATAAAGTGTAAATATTCTCTATATTGTATTGATCAATCTCATTATACCTGGTCAAAGGTGATTACTGATGAGTATAAATAGAAAATAAAAAGAGGAATGTGTCTGAAAACTAAATTATTCCAACTTTATGGGCAACCGTGTAAATATCTATCAGTCTATAATATATGTTTGTATAAATTAATTGAGGTTGAACTTGTGTGTAAATCAGCTTCTTCAGTATCTGATCACTTTGAATCTAATAAACTAATTTATTTTATTTTATTTTATTTTACCTTTATTATTTTTCATCTTTTTATCCTTCTGTCTGTTTTCAGTGACGTTGGTTTATTTTACAAATGAAAAACAGAAATCACATTTTAACAAAGGATGAGTGTGTGTGTGTGTTATCATGTGTGGTGTGTGTTGCCCCCCCCCCCCCCGGTGCTCCATCCTCTCCATCTCTGTCAGAGCAGGACAGCGAGGTTTCCTTTACTTCTTTTAATTTACTGTGTGAATGATTACATCCCTCATTGGCCTGGCCATTGTCTCGCTGATGGATTTAATTAAGTTGGGATTAATCAAAACGATCAGGTGATATTTAATGTTTGGGATGAGCGGCTACACACACACACACACACTCACACACACACTCACACACACACACACACACACACACACACACACACACACACACACACACACACACACACACACACAAGATTAATGCATCAAGATTTGCCTTTTCTTTGCTCTCTTCAGTTGTTCTGCATCATCTCTTCACCTTCATGTGATTTACTTCTTTAATGTTCTGTTATAGTGTAAAACAATTAATCTGATTTATCTTTCTGTCCTTTTTTAAATGTGTTTGCATCACAGTCACATGACGAGGAAAGCGGAAAGTGTTGCTGAGTATAAGATATCTGTACTTTCTGAGGCTTTTTGATTCTCTTTCTACTTTTTCCTCTAAATGAAACTACACACATTGTTTTCTATAACTTGTTACCTGAAATATATTTAATTAACTTAACACTAACATACACCTGCAGGACAATAGTATAAACAACTAGTGTAGATCACAATAAATAATAATAATCTGTCTCCTAGATATTATGTTTATATTCAATTAACCTTTGTGTCGTCCTCCCGGGTGAAATTGACCCCGTCTGTTTTGACTGTTCCTTCTTTCCTTCCTCCCTCCCCCTTTCTTCCTTCCTTTTGTCCTTCCTTCCTCCTTCCTTCCTTCCTTCCTTCCTTCCTTCCTTCCTTCCTTCCTTCCTTCCTTCCTCCTTCCTTCCTTCCTTCCTTCCTTCCTTCCTTCCTTCCTTCCTTCCTTCCTTCCTCCCTCCTTTCCTTCCTTCTTCGTCACTTCCTTCCTTGACTCGAGGACAACAGGAGGGTTAAACTACAACAACAAACAAACAGACATTTCAGTATTTTATTTCCCTTTAAATGTTTATTTTTGGGTTGATATTTCTGTGTGTTTGTGTAAATATGAGTTTTATAAAGTTGAACAACATCAATACTAACATCTATATTTGAGAGTTTAAACACTAAGTGACAACAAAGAGCCATAAACAATGGGATTAAATCAACATCAGAGAACATTAAAACACTATTAACCCTTTAAATACTGTTCATATTTAATATAATAAATTATAAATCAATTATTAACATTTCCTGTCAATTAATTCATTGTTGCAGTCTTGATTTAAATAAAATAGATTTTTTAAGACTTTTAGTTTACGTTAGTTAAGTCACACAGACTGCAGATTCATTTACTGCTAATTATTATTTTATATTATTATTATTATTATTATAATTAATAAAGTGAATAAAGAGGCGATGAGCTGCTGGATCCCTGCTGAGTGTTGGAGGCGCGTGCTGCAGATCATATCAGCTCATATCGACCTGCTGGGACTCAAACACACAGGTTAAACAGCCTGTGTGTGTGTGTGTGTGTGTGTGTGTGTGTGTGTGTGTGTGTGTGTGTGTGTGTGTGTGTGTGTGTGTGTGTGTGTAGATCCACTTGTGCCACATATGCTGTAAAGCAGCGTCGCTCCATCAGAGACGAGCTGTGATTGTTATCTGCTACAAAAAGCTTTGAATATGATTATCTGACCCGGCCGCCATCATTAACATTGTAATGGGGCATCTGTCAGTGTTGTGACCCGCTGCTCAGAGGTGGGGGGGGCAGGAGGGGGGGGGACTGGGGGGGGCAGGAAGCCTCGTGTCGGCCTCCCTGAACCCCCGATCACTTCATTAATTAACCTGAACCTCCAGCAGCTCCCTGCACACCTCGGCTCTACCTGCAGGGCCTGCTGCTCCGTGTTTACAGGAGGGGGGGGGGGGCACAGAGGGGGTAACAGGGGGGATAACAGGGGGGGGGGGGCTGACCTCCTTTACATCAGCCTCTCAACCAAATTAGTCTGCCATGTAAATCAGAGCTCTGTACAACAAAAACACCTGTCAGGGGACGCATTCATTACCAGCCTTTAATTGAAAGAGGTGTGTCATAAAAACTGCTCATAATCAGCATCATAACTCACACTCACACACACACACACACACACACACACACACACACACACACACACACACACACACACACACACACACACACATATATACACACACACACAGTTGATTATGTGTCTGTAGGAATAATGGCTGAATGAGAAACGATCATTAAATCATCGGCGGCTCTTTGTCGCCTGTTTTCCTGCAGCCATCTGTTGGTGCCGGCTCCTCACGGGACGCCATTGTGGCTCCTGCTGTTTTGGCAAAACACCAAATCCCCCATCGTTCCACCGCCGCCGCTGTCTCCGGTGCTCGGAGCGGGAACGCCTGAGACGCAGGAAGTGTTTGAACGAGTCGAGACTGAGATTAAAATGAAGAGAATACATTCATGCTCCTCTGAGGAGGAAGTGACCTCTGCTGATGTCGATGGTCGTCCCAGAAAGCTGAAGTCATGATGTCACTTCCTGTCTAGCCTGTCTCAGTCAGAGGGCCCCGTCGTACGTCTGCAGGGCCGACACTGAGGGCCCCTTCTCCTCAGCTGCTGAAATGCATCCTGGGAGTCGTAGTTAACTTCTACAACAATAAAATCTCCAGTCTGGAAACGTTGGCAGATATTCTCTAACAGAGTAAACAAAGAGTCGTCTACTGAGAACAATAACATCCTGTAAACAGCTCCATCTGCTAGCTATTGATGAGCTGTTACTGCTGTAGTATGTTGTGTATATATATATAATATAATATAATAATTATTACTGTAGTATGATGTAGCATCCTGCAGCTATAACCTGACTCAATGCTGTTAAATACTGTTAATACTGATGTGCAATGACAGGATGAACCTTGTGTGTGTGTATGTGAGTATTGTGCTGTTTTTATGTATAGTATTTATTGATTATCTTTTCTTTTAGTAACTTTAGTAGCACTTTAAATGTTGTTGTACTTGTGACAATAAAGGATCTATCCATCCATCCGTCCGTCCGTCCGTCCGTCCGTCACTCTATCTATCAGAGGTCTGAGGAGCTGATTCAGTGTGTTGATCAGAAGTATTTCAGACACTAGCTGCTGTGATGTTTCAGTATTACATGTTGCAGCTTGGTGTGTTTCAGTGCAGCTGCAGCAGAGACACAGTATATTACTTACTAACATGTTTTTACATTATAATAGAGAACAAAGTTCCAGCATCTTTGTAATAATAAAAACTCTTTAAAGAAATTACCTCTGTCATCCTGCTGCAGTTAACAGTCAGTGCTGAGAGAGGAGCAGAGCAGCTTTATCATTAATAAATAAATAAATAAGTAAATAAGGATTCTGATTGGCTGTCAGAGTTTTTATCGTTCATCAAATCTCTCTGAAAGTGATCCGACATCGTTCTCCTCTATCGTTGTCATTATAGTTGTGGTGTGAACTCCAATTAGAACGATATCTAATACTATTTATAGTTATTATTCTGAGTGGACGAAGCTTTATTCATGTTTTATTATGATGCCTCTATAGACTGTATATAAAATGGATGTAACATCTGTGACGTCACCCATTGGTTTGTGGACTGCTGCTCGGAGACCAATAGTATCGGATCTGAGCAGTGCCATCTTGAAAATTTCAGGTGCATGCTGGGAAAAATAAAAACCCGGATTCTACTTATATGGGCATCAGGAGGAGCATGAGGCGCCCTCCTGAACCTGTGAACCAATCAACCTGTCAATCACCACGTAGCCACGCCCTAATGCATACCCTGCTTTATCGTCACATATAAAATCAGGGAGGCCAAAATGTCCCAAATGAACATCATACTGCATTGAAGAAGGCTTTAAACTAGCGATTGAGACCATAAACACATTTTGAAATCGTTTACTGAGGTTAGAAATCAAGTGAGAAGTTGGTGAATTCTCCATTGACTTGTATAGAGACGGAAGTCCTTTTGACACCAAAACGGTCGCCCCCTGGTGGCCTTTTGATAGAATGCAGTTTTAAGTTACTTCTGCGTTGGCCTCATTTCAGAGGACCGGAACTCCCCGCCTGGATGCTTCCTGTTGACCCAAACAGCAGAAGAAGAAGAACTGAGCTGCAGCTTTTTCTCTCTTTTCTCATCTCTGTTTATTAATTAAGCTGATTCATTAAAACTCTTTCATTTAACGAGTGTTTCATTCAACTTTAAACATTTTCAAACGGCAGATGTGTCGACACATGTTTGCTTTGACATTACATTTCTTCTGGATCTAAAACCTGCTTCAGTTGATCACTGAGTCTTTACTGATGAATGTATGAAGCTGATCATTAGTGCTGATGAAGAGGAGCTCAAACAGATAATCATTTAATAAATAACGTGACACTAATGTTCAGCTTTAATAGAAGCACAAAGACTCTCTGCAGGAACTCACTGAGGATTAAAGTGTGTTTACCTCCAAAATAAAAGGCTTCAAAGAGACTCAAACTGTTTTATTTTAACTGGAATAAATGAAACTATCATGGACTGTTTGTATTTAGTTGTTTTATTATGTTAAACTGTTGTTCCTCCTGGTGTTTCCTCTCACTCTGAGTCTGGAGCTTCACCTTGTTTCTCAGCTGTCTGCAGTTAACTCATCATCATCATCATCATCATCATCATCATCATCATCATCTGCTGTTTATAACTCAGACTCAGACCTCATATTCAGTGTGATGCTTCCTGTGTTAAAACTCATCTGTCTCGGCTCCAGGTCACCTGACCGGATCATGTGACTCACCTGATTGATTCTGTGACAATAAACTCGTCTTTATTTAACACACTCATGTTTCAGTTCTTTGTTCTTTAAGTTCAGGCAAACTGAACTTTCTATAGCTCTTTGTTGGTTTGTGATTTTATGTTTTCTGTGTTTTAGTTCGTTCTGTGTTCAGGTGTTCCTGACCAGCTCCCAGCCAATCAGCTCCCAGCCAATCAGCTCCCAGCCAATCAGCTTCCAGCCAATCAGCTTCCAGTCTGCTCTCCTCACCTGTTCCCCATCAGCTGATTACTGCAGTCCTGTTTGGATCCTTTTATCACAGTTTATTCCAGTTCTACTTCATGTTTTCAGTCTTTTACTTCTCTTTCATTTTAGTTTTCTATATCTACATATATATATTTGTCTTTTTGGTCTTTAATTATTCCTATTGTCATGTGACGTCATTGCAGCAAAGTTCACATTATAATGAAATCAAACATGATTATAAACTCTGATTCAGGATACTTTGTTTCTGTGTGTCTGTTTAAGGACAAACGGAGGACGTGTCCCCAATGTGTCTGCTACACTCCTGCTATATTTGTCTTTCTTTGCAGTATTTTGTCCTTTTTGCAGTATTTTTGTGTCTTCCTTGGCAGTATTTGTGTAGCGATAGAAGCTCCAGTTCATCAGGATAACTCTGCCTGTGTGTGTGTCTGTTGGAGGACAAAGGGAGGACGCGTGTTCCCAGTCTGCTGTCTTACAGGGACACTGGGAGTCCTGGCTGACAGGCTGCAGGAAGCACAGCTGAGCTCAGGTGTCAGCGTGGATCAGAGCATCAGCTGAGAAATGAGAGCGCTGCGGAGCTAAAGGTCAGGAAGGAAAGAAGAGGAGAAAAAAAAAAAAGTTCGTTCAGTGCAGAAAAAAAGAAAAAGCTGTGTGTGATTAATCTGAGAATCATTATCATGCATCTGTATGTGAATGAATGTGAGGCGGGGAAACATCTCTGGATTAATTCATCTGCTGCTTTCCACATGAGAGAGAGACGGAGGCGGGAAACACAGCAGCACGCTCCAGCGGCCCTCACATTACAATATATGTGTGCATTTATATTACCTCCTTTAGTGTCGCCTAAATTATTCATGTTGGGTGCTGATGTGTGTTTCCCAGCGCGGGTCAAAGCTCCACCTCTGCATTCATTTCATTTTAATAAAGAGCTGTTCTCAGATTACAGGCGGCGCCGCGCTGACATTAATATGTTGTATACAGTGTTTGTCTTTGTTCTGCGGCTTCTGAAAGGTGACGAAGAGACGCAACGTAAAAAAAAAAGCTTCTCAATTATGTCGACTTAAACGCAACGATGTCAGATGTCACAGAGCAGATTTACACTGCAGCTTCTCACTGACTGTTACCTGAACCTGCTCAGTGTTTACTCTGTATGAGAGCCATGAGGTAGAGACGACATCATCATCAGCATCATCATCATCATCATCATCATCATCATCATCGTCATCAGATACATCATCATCATCATCATCAGATACATGTAGTACACACATTAACCACCAGGGGACCTTTGATTTTTATGCTGTCAATCATTGAGACACAATTTAGAGGCCTGGAGATGTGTTTGCAGTACTTTTAGTTACTGATACTTCAATAGGATAGTTATTGGATTGATTAGATACAAAAGGGAAAGAATTTAATTTATTTATAAATAATTTCATGTTGTGGCTGATATGAGCTCTGAACCTTTAAGGGCTTTAAAATGTTCTGTTCTGTATGTCATTGTTCGTTTGAAATAAAAACTAAATAAATAAATGTAAACAGCTGTGAAACTGTGTGTGTGTGTGTGTGTGGCTGCTCTCTTCATTATTCCTGACCTCTCATTGGTCGCTCACTCAGTAAAAGCGTGTGATTGGTTCTGACCCGGACTGAACACGCACAGTGCTGCCGGCCTTCACGTCCAATCAGAGGCTGAGTTTCACCTGACTGACAGGTGAGAGGAAACGCTCGCATGCATCAGTCTCACCTGTCTGACCAAACCACAGAAGCTAACGGAGCAGCGTCACGGAATAAAGTAACGGAGACATTTAGACAACCGAAGTATAGTAAATAAGTAATAAATCAGTTAAACTAGTTTTAAAAGCAGCATCAGGTTTGTTAAAATGTACATTTAGTATTTTTGTTGGTTTTATAGGAAATAAATTCAGACTGAACTCAGCGGCTCCGTAGCAAGACATCATGGACGTCCAAGTTACGCCCAGTTCAATATAATCAATATATTAAAAAAAGATCAATAAGAGAAAACTGGATCAATGTTGAATTAAGGTTTTATTGTTTTAATAATTGTTTTATAAATGGATGAATACAGAAAAAGACCTTAAACAGATCTTAAAAACTAGTTTTAAACAGCATCTTTTATTAGTCAGTATGAACAAGAGGAATGTGGGTCAGTAACTAATAAGTGTTGGTAAGATGATGAATTCATAAATCAGTTAAACTAGTTTTAAAAGCAGCATCAGGTTTGTTAAAATGTACATTTAGTATTTTTGTTGGTTTTATATCATTTGAAATGACATTTGCACCATTTTTTTTAACCAAAAGTAAGACTGAATGCTCCTGAAAATGTCAAATGGTGTAACCACAAAATAATGATAAATATTACATATTTTATCACCTACAGTGTATTTAAGTGGACTTATACTAATAATGACTTCATTTAAAACATGTAAATGTTCCTGATCTCCATGGTAACCCAGAGTAAATGTAATATTTAGAACAATTGTATTCCATTACCTTTATTTAATATAAAAGTTATAATGTAAGATCATGCCAAACTAGTTGATGTGGTGTTTTATTGAGAATTTACTGTTTTTAAGCAAGTTGAATTATTTGGTACAAATAAGTGAGTGTTTCTACATTTTAATTTAAAAGCATTTTGTTAATATTTAGCAGAACATAAACCTAAAAAAGATGTTTATAAATAAAGAGATGATTCTTCTCACACTTTTTATTAAAAAGCCATTTCTAAAAATTATCAATAAATCTGATAAAAACACAATTTATAGGGAAATAATAAAAATTAATTCACAGTTAATTTGACTCCAAACATCTTTCACATCACTTCTTCACTTCTATAAATCCCTTTTTGCCCTTTTCACACATTTCCTCCTTTTCCCCCCTAAAGACAATCTCTTCTTCTTCTTCTTCTTCTTCTTCTTCTTCTTCTTCTTCTTCTTCTGTCTCCGGCTGCAGATGTTCGGATCCTCCCGCTGATGAATTCACAATTATTGATGGCTTCATATACGCAGTGAACTTCTCCAATCGGCCCGCATGGTAATTGTAAAGGAAGTCATATGCATAAAATTAATTATACGGCGCAATAAGGCCCATAAATCAGCTCACTATCAATTCAGCCGAAAATGCTTCAAGCGCAACGTTCGTCCGCAGAGTTCAAGGTAGAAAAGGAAAGATTCACCCTTTTTTTTCCTTTTTTTTTAAGCAAATGAAGAAAGTAATCAGTCAGCGAAGGACAAAGACGCTTCACACAAAGGCTGAACTCACACATGAGGAACAAGAAATGAGCTTTTCTTCAATTGTGTGAAACTTAATCTGCTAAATGGTTTCAATCAGAGAAGAAGAGGTTCGTCTCTAAAAGCTGTTTACGCTCATTTATTATTATTATTATTATTATTATTATTATTATTAGTTTAAACGTCTCGAGCAGCAGAAGCAGCGAAACTCTTTATCTGATGAGTTAAAAGATCAAATTATGTAAAACTTTATCTTCCTGTCGTCAAACTGACCTCGTCTGTTTTAACTGTTCCTTACTTCCTTCCGTCTGTCCTTCCTTCCTTCCCTCCTTCCTTCTTTCCTTTCCTCCTTCCTTCCTTCCTCCGTCCCTCTTCCTTCCTTCCTTCCTTCTGTCCTTCCTTCCTTCTTTCCTTCTTTCTTTTTTCTGTCCTTCCTTCCTTCCTTTACTTCCTTCCTCCGTCCCTCCTCCCTTCCTTTCCTCCCTTCCTTCTTTCCTTTCCTTCCTTCCTTCCTTCTTCCTCCCTTCCTTCCTCCCTCCCTCCCTCCCTCCTACCTTCCTCCTTTCCTTCTTCCTTTCCTTCCTTCCTCCCTCCTTTCCTTCCTTCTTTCCATTCCTCCCTTCCTTCCCTCCCTCCCTTTCTTTCCTTCTCCCCTCCCTCCCCTCCTCCCTCCACTTGAGTGGAGGACAACAGGAGCTTAATGATGTAATCTAGTAAAGAACCAATCAGAGGAGAGGGATGTTTGACTGATGTCTGCGATCGGTGGCAGAACTAATTGGAAAGAACAATTACAAGCGTTCAGTCCATTTATTTTCCATCCCATAATTATTAGATGTATTTATTTTAATGACATTGTGTAATTCAGTTCATCTCTGTCTCTCGCTGGCTGCTAGCTTCAATTACCGGCCAGTCATTTATAATCCCAGAGGCTAAAAAGAAGGTAATTGCCCAGATGAGAATGTTTAATGAGGGTTGCACAATTATTCCCCCCCGACGGCGCAGAGCTGAGATTCTGTATTTTGTTAACTACTTAATTAAATAGCTGCTTTTTTTCAACAGGTTCTTTTTTCTCTCGGTTTATTACACATTTACACTCTTCTTCTTCTTCTTCTTCTTCTTCTTCTTCTTCTGCTTGTAGAAGTTATAAATAAATAAATAAATGACAGACGGACGGACAGATAGATAGATAGATAGATGGGAGGAAAGAAGGAAGAGAGGAAGGGAAGGAAGGAAGGAAAGAAAGAAAGAAGGAGGGAGGGAGGAAGGAAGGACAGAAGGAAGGGAGGAAAGATAGAAGGAGGGAGGGAAGAAGGACAGATGGGAGGAAGGAAGGAAGGAAGGAAGGAAGGATGGAAGGAAGGAAGGAAGGAAGGAAGGAAGGAAGGAAGGAAGGAAGGAAGGAAGGAAGGAAGGAAGGAAGGAAGGAAAGATGGAACAGTCAAAACAGACGGGGTCACTTTGACCCGGGAGGACGACACAAAGGTTAAAGCACCTTAACTAATGCTTCTCCTATCAGCGTGTTAAATCTGAATCTGACTTTCATCACATCTATAATCAGTTAAACATTAATATCACACAGTTTCCCATCATGTTAATAATTCTGCTTTCCTTTAGTCTCTGCAGCTCTTCACCATCGTCTCTCAGAGTAGAAGTTGTTCTGACATAGGAAGGAAAGCAGAGAGGAAAGAAGGAAGGAAGGAAGGTAGGAATAGAGGGAGGAAGGAAGGAAAGGAGGAAGGAAGAAGGAAGGAAGGGAGGAAGAAGGAAGGAATAGAGGGAGGAAGGAAGGAAAGGAGGAAGGAAGAAGGAAGGAATAGAGGGAGGGAGGAAGGAAGGAAGGAGGAAAGAAAAGAGGAAGGGAGGAAGGAAGCTAGCGGGGAGGAAAGAAAGAGAGTAGGAGGGAGGGAGGAAGAGAGGTAAGAAAGAAAGAAGGAGGGAGGGAGGGAGGAAGGAAGGACAGAAGGAAGGGAGGAAAGAGAGAGGAAGGAAAGAAAGAGAGAAGGAGGGAGGAAGAAGGACAGACAGAAGGAAGGAAGGAAGGAAGGAAGGAAGGAAGGAAGGAAGGAAGGAAGGAAGGAAGGAAGGAAGGAAGGAAGGAAGGAAGGAAGGAAGGAAGGAAGGAAAGAAGGAAGGGAGGAAAGAAGGAAAGTTAATAATTGCTAATAATTGTTAATTCTGCTTTTCTTTAGTCTCTGCAGCTCTTCAGCATCTTCTCTCAGAGTAGAAGTTGTTCTGGGACATGAGGCTCCTGTCACATCAGCATCACGTCTAACAATAACATTAGTTAACGTCTCCGCCGGCTTATCAGCTAACACAAACTGTGAGCTTTACGGCCGCGGCTGCAGCTGGTGCTTTAACGAGGTGTTGCGGCTCCGAGCCTGAGAGCAGAAACACTGTTAGGATTAAAGATTAAAGACAGGAGACTGAGACTGATGGAGTTTAATGAAGGGTCATTAAAGGAAACGTTTCTTCTTTATTCAGCAGAGAAAAGAAGTGACAGGAAACCTCGTTATCACGTCTGATTTCTGAGATTTAATTAAAACTCTGTAACGTAGAGACGAGATGTTACTAAATATTAACAGCGACTAACATGAATCACAGTCGACACATCGGACAGAAAACACAACGTTAGTGAAGCCTTGGTGTTATGGCCCAACTGGTTTCACATTTAACTGGTTTCCTTACCGAACAGCTGCAGCTGGGTTGAGCTTCCGTCAGCAGATTCATCACAAATTCACAAATATACATAATAGCATATTACTGGAGATTTATAAGAAAATCACCAGAAATATGTTTTATATTGGACTTGCAAACTGTTCATTCATTGGATGAGCCCTTTTCTCCCAGCATGCCGTGCTCCATTCCACATTTTAAGAACAAACAAAGAAAATAAAATATTGCAGTTATCTTTTTTTTTGTGGAAATTTTTATTTTTATTTTTATTCAACACACATAAAAACACATAGATTGTGAGGGAGATTTTACAATTTATAATCAAATTAAAAGTACATAATACATCAGCATACTGCACCTTTAAAGTTCAGCATACTGCACCTTTAAAGTTCAGCATACTGCACCTTTAAAGCAGAGTATCAGTACTTCAGTGATAATACGTTAACTTGTTTTGTCTCTATCAAATAAACTGAATAAAATAAATAACAATAAATACTTCTGGTCCTAGAAGCAGAAACTCGTCACTGACAGTTTTCTACTGATTCTTCACTCTGAGAACTTTGATAGAAATTTACTTACACAAAGGAAAAGTTTGAGTCTGCTGCAGGCGAAGTGTCCTGGTGTATTTTTAGGTTTAATACGAGTCTGTGCAGCTGTTAGAGGGAAACATTCATGAGTTACTGTGAGCTGTAAAAAAGGTTTTGATGAATTCACGGCTCTGTTACAGCAGTCAAATAAAAGCTTACTATGAAAACATGGTGTAAAACTGCCGCTTTTATTGGAACAAGTGTTGCCGTTATGTTGTGGAACATTATTATTATTACAGCGCCGCGGCTGCTGCTGCTGCTGGGAGGATGTGCTGATCTGCAGACAGCCGGCGGGTCACTCTCATCATCTCGGCTCTATTACGGCGCCGTAATTACCGACTGTTACTGTTAATTGTGCAACTGTTTATTCTGCAGGTTTATAAAGAGATCAGAACGAGCTCCGTTAATGGAGACGTTTTCCTGCTGGAGGCCGAAAACTGCAAGAAACATGATTTAATGAGTTAGTTTAACTTTGACTCTACAGATACTTTTAATTATAATTATTAAAGGATTTTATCATTAATTTTCAGTAAGTTTAAAGTTACATAAAGGTCAGAAAGCTTCCTGGAAGTTGGTGATAAATGAAACATAAAAAACAAAAACACATTTAAAGATCAGCTTTATTGTGCTTAAAGAGACAAGAAGTGATTTAAAGTTTTTACCTTGTTGCAGCTTTTCTTTATTTTAATCTCACAGTAAATAAAATAATTTGTGTTTTGGGAGATTTAAAGTTTTATCCATCCTAACATGTTATAAACATGTTCCTCCTCCTCTCCCTGTTACTCCTCCTCCTCCCCCTCCTTTCCTCCTTCTCCTTCTCCTCCCCCTCTCCCCCCCCTCTTCTTCCTCCCCCTCCTCCTCCCCTTCTCTTCCTCCTTTTCCTCCCCCTCTTCCTCCTCCTCCTCCTCCTCCTCCCCTTCTCTTCCTCCTCTTCCTCTTCCTCCCCCTCCTACTCCTCCTCATCTTCCTCTTCTTCCTCCTCCTCTTCCTCTTCTTCTTCCTCCTTCTCCTTTTCCTCCTCCCCTTCTCTTCTCCTCTCCTCCTCTTCTTCTTCCTCTCCCTCCTCTTCCTCCTCCTCCTCCTGCTCCTCTTCCCCCACAGAGGACCACCCAGCTGGAGGACAGGTAAACGTTGCTGTCAGCAGGTCACAGGAAGTTCATCTTGACTCTCACAGCTGGTATCTGTGACATCACAGCGCTGTAAAGCAGTCAGAGGTCAAAGGTCGGGTGTGTTCTTGTAGATACTGTTGTGTTTTTCTGCTGTTTGCTGTCGTGATGCAGCTGCTGGAAACGCTGCTGTCAGCAGATATTTAACATCATCATAACAGCTTCAAACAAGCTCTGCAAAACACATCCAGTCATTTATTTCATTATTTATGATTTCACTGCAAGAAGCCAATAAAGTTTAGTGAGTAAAGTTCAATTAGCACAAATCTGTAAATCAGAGTTCCTCAAACAGAATGAGACATTTATGGGAAATTAACTCTAACTTAATTCTGTCTTTTTGACCATTTTTGAGGCTTTTACATTATACAGTTCTAGCTCTACTCTGCTCTACTGGGTTTTGGTACCAAGTCGTTCTCCATTACTACAGTTCTTCCTCTACCTGAGCGGGGTGATCATAGCATGCGGTAAATTGCAGTGACTTCGTTTTATACCATAGACTGTATACATAATGGACATAACATCCGTGACTCCACCCATTGGTTTGTGGACTGCTGCTCGGAGGCCAATAGTATCGGATCTGAGCAGCGCCATCTTGAAAATTTCAGGTGCATGCTGGGAAAAATAAAAACCCGGATTCTACCTATATGAGCATCAGGAGGAGCATGAGGCGCCCTCCTGAACCTGTGAACCAATCAACCTGTCAATCACCACGTAGCCACGCCCTAATGCATACCCTGCTTTATCGTCACATATAAAATCAGGGAGGCTAAAATGTCCCAAATGAACATCATACTGCATTGAAAAAGGCTTTAAACTAGCGATTGAGACCATAAACACATTTTGAAAACGTTTACTGAGGTTAGAAATCAAGTGAGAAGTTGGTGAATTCTCTATTGACTTGTATAGAGACGGAAGTCCTTTTGACACCAAAACGGTCGCCCCCTGATGGCCTTTTGATAGAATGCAGTTTTAAGTTACTTCCGCGTTGGCCTCATTGCAGAGGACCGGAGCTCCCCGCCTGGTTTATACGTGACACAAACACATAAACAATGGAGGACATGGAGGCGATGGTGTACTTGCTGTAACGCTGTTGTTGGTATTTAAAAATGCCGGGTTTGATTCTTGTGTGGGACGGCTCATGACTCTTCCAGTGACTCTCTGACCAATCAGCGGCCAGCAGTCTGTTGACGTCACATTTAGTATCGGCTCGGCTCGCTTGGAACCTCGGCAGAGCAGATACTAAAAAAGGACCAGGTAGCAGGTACTATCCCTGATGGAGCAGCAGGTACCAGGTACTATCCCTGATGGAGGAGCAGCAGGTACCAGGTACTATCCCTGATGGAGGAGCAGCAGGTACCAGGTACTATCCCTGATGGAGGAGCAGCAGGTACCAGGTACTATCCCTGATGGAGGAGCAGCAGGTACCAGGTACTATCCCTGATGGAGGAGCAGCAGGTACCAGGTACTATCCCTGATGGAGGAGCAGGTACCAGGTACTATCCCTCATGGAGCAGCAGGTACCAGGTACTATCCCTGATGGAGGAGCAGCAGGTACCAGGTACTATCCCTGATGGAGCAGCAGGTACCAGGTACTATCCCTAATGGAGGAGCAGCAGGTACCAGGTACTATCCCTGATGGAGGAGCAGCAGGTACCAGGTACTATCCCTGATGGAGGAGCAGCAGGTACCAGGTACTATCCCTGATGGAGGAGCAGGTACCAGGTACTATCCCTGATGGAGGAGCAGGTACCAGGTACTATCCCTGATGGAGCAGAAGGTACCAGGTACTTTCCCTGATGGAGCAGCAGCAGGTACAAGGTACTATCCCTGATGGAGCAGCAGCAGGTACCAGGTACTATCCCTGATGGAGGAGCAGCAGGTACCAGGTACTATCCCTGATGGAGGAGCAGCAGGTACCAGGTACTATCCCTGATGGAGGAGCAGCAGGTACCAGGTACTATCCCTGATGGAGGAGCAAGTACCAGGTACTATCCCTGATGGAGGAGCAGGTACCAGGTACTATCCCTGATGGAGCAGAAGGTACCAGGTACTTTCCCTGATGGAGCAGCAGCAGGTACCAGGTACTATCCCTGATGGAGGAGCAAGTACCAGGTACTATCCCTGATGGAGGAGCAGGTACCAGGTACTATCCCTGATGGAGGAGCAGGTACCAGGTACTATCCCTGATGGAGCAGCAGGTACCAGGTACTATCCCTGATGGAGGAGCAGGTACCAGGTACTATCCCTGATGGAGGAGCAGCAGGTACCAGGTACTATCCCTGATGGAGGAGCAGGTACCAGGTACTATCCCTGATGGAGGAGCAGGTACCAGGTACTATCCCTGATGGAGGAGCAGGTACCAGGTACTATCCCTGATGGAGGAGCAGGTACCAGGTAGCAGAATTCAGGGTTCAGTATTTTGCTTGAGGAAACATCAACATGTGAACTGGAGGAGGAATCAAACCCTGATGATTATTTTATTTATCTACACATCTATTTATTTATGTATTTATGTATTTATTTGTATGTAGTGTGATATGTTGGGATGTTTGGAGGCTCCATAAACAGACAGCAGTTATTTTAGGATGTTGTAATTAAACTCTGCTTCCTGGCTGGGAAACCAAGGTTTATGTGTTTAATTGTGTCTGTGATGTTATTCTGCGCTGATTTGGCTTCAGAGAGCAGACATGTTGCCCAGAGAGCGTTTCTCCTCCTCTCCTCATCCTCTCTCCTCTTCCTCCTCTCCTCTCCTCTCCTCCTTTCCTCATCCTCTCTCCTCTCCTCTCCTCCTCCTCCTCTCCTCTCCTCTCCTCTTCTCCTCCTCCTCCTCTCCTCCTCCTCCTCTCCTCATCCTCTCTCCTCTCCTCTTCTCCTCCTCTCCTCTCCTCCTCCTCCTCCTCTCCTCTCTGGAGGAAAACTCATCAGCTTTTGTTTTCCTAACAACACTAGATGAATAACGAGCCGACTGAACGCTGTTTGATTAGAAAGACGCCGATTTTTTAATAGAGACTAGACGATAAATCAAACTGCATTCAACGCTTCCCAAATTACCCCCCCCCCCCCCCCCCCCCTGAAAGTGTTGGGAATGATTGCCTTGGCTTGCTGGTGGTGCTGGAGCACAATAGCCCCCCCCCCCCCCCCCCTCTAAAGAAAAGGAAGCGGGGCCACAGAGCTATTTATGGAGGCGCTCCAGAGGGGCCATTAAAAACTTCTCAGTCAAACGCTGATGTGGCCGAGTGGAGCCCGACAACATCTCTCATCCTCACTGGTTAACATTCATTGCAGAGTGAATTTCCTTTCACTCAGAGCAGGGGGGGGGGGGGGTGTCAGGGGGGCAGATGGGGGAGGCTCGGAGGGGCCAAAGGGAGGCGCGATGTAAATGTGACCTGATTACAAAAAGTCTTAATTCAGCCGAAGGAAGAAAAGAACAATTAAAATTAAAAAGGGATAAATGTTAATTTAAATTCATCAGTCAATAATGATTTTAATCAGTGATCATCTTCATCTCTTATATTACTTTTGTTTGTCTTTTTCATCTATTTTAACTGACTTTACTCTTAACTTTTAATAAACCTTTTCTCTTATTTTATGTAATTATTTTACCTATTTATTTACTGATTATTGATTTTACTTACTTTATTTTAATTTTTAAACATTTTTATCATCCTTATTTTCAATTTATGTATTTTAATTTGTTCTTTATTCCTTTTCTTTATGTTGTCACTTTGTTCTGTTTTATTATCAGCTGTGAATCAGTCTGAACTACATTCACCTGAGTGAAAGCTGCTTTATAAAGGAAGTTTCATTGATTAATAAAGATCACCGGGGTTAAAATCGAATAAGCAGCAAAACACAACATGGATCTAACTTTGTTATTTTCAGCTATAATTGTTTAGTTTCTTGTACAAAATGAAGCTTATGTGACAAAATTACTTTATTTATACAAACATGTTAAAATAAAAATAACTTTACATAAAGAACAAAATAACCATCCAATGTTAGAAAACAGTGTAAGGATGAAGTCAACGTTTCTCCTAACACTTAAAAAAACCTTCCAACAATCAAATCAAAGCACAAAAAAAACAAAAACCCAGACGACACTAGAGTATAAAGACATTTAAAAAACAAAACAAAACAGTCAAGTTATTAAGTTTAAAAAGAGCAGAGAAAATTATTTTAAAAAATTATAACAAGCTTTAGTTTGGGTAAATAATAAAAAATAAATCACCTAAACTGCATCAAAACAAACATTTATGGATTTAAGGTGGTTGCTAAGGCGGTTGCTAAGGTGGTTGCTAAGCTGGTTGCTAAGGTGGTTCCTAAGGTGGTTCCTAAGGTGGTTGCTAAGGCGGTAGCTAAGGCGATTGCTAAGGTGGTTGCTAAGCTGGTTGCTAAGGCGGTAGCTAAGGCGATTGCTAAGGTGGTTGCTAAGGCGGTACCTAAGGCGGTAGCTAAGGTGGTTCCTAAGGTGGTTGCTAAGCTGGTTACTAAGGTGGTTGCTAAGGCGATTGCTAAGGTGATTGCTAAGGTGGCTACTAAAGTGATTGCTAAGGCGGTTCCTAAACTGGTTGCTAAGACAGTTGCTAAGGCGGGTACCTAAGGTGGTTGCTAAGTGGGCTCATCAGGAGGGGGGGGGGGGGGGGCCTTAAAGAGACAGGAGCTAAAACGGCCTGTTAATAGACAGAGGCTGAACTGAGCGACTGCATAAAGGACCAGTAGAAGATAAATAAGGAGTTTTATTCCAGCAGAGACTCAGAATATTAATATAGAGAATATGGAGATGTGACTCTGATCTCTGCTGATATTTAACAGCTGACCTGTGACGAGTTTCAGGATTTAGAGACGCTTTTTGAAAGCTTAATTAAAAAGATTAAAAGATGTTTTTTATGCACTTATACAGATATTACACATGTGACAGAAAACTTCTATAAATCACTTCCTCCTCGCTGAATAAGCTTTATTATAACAGGTCAAATATTTGAAATAAGATCTGAAATCTCATTATGTATTTATGCTGTTTACATGCTGTAATATCACATTAATCACATTACAGAATATAAATATAGAGAATAATGTGTGTTATTTATGCTAGTGTCTGTGTCACATAAATAAAAGAGTTAAATGATCTATCAATAGTATTTATTCATCATATATCAATACCGATGTATCATTTAACTCGTCTTTAACCAGCTGAGTGTGTGTGTGTGTGTGTGTATGTGTGTGTGTGTGTGTGTGTGTGTGTGTGTGTGTGTGTGTGTGTGTGTGTGTGTGTGAGTGTGTGTGTGTGTGTGTCGGGGACATCTGCCTCTGCCTGTTTTTTTTGGGACAAGCTGAAAAACACAATAGCCATCAAAGTGACAGAGCTTAAGTCAATCCATGGATGACCAGCTGCTCCCCCCACCACTCACACACACACACACACACACACACACACGCCCACACGCCCACACGCCCCCCCCCCCCCCCCCAGAACGCCCTCCAACCTGCCTGATGGATCGACATTAACATCATTAGCTTAAATGTTGAACAAATTGCAGCAAACGTCTCCGTACAGACACTTAAAGTCAAATACGTCTCTGTGACTTTAATCACTTTATACAATCAGCTGATTTACATGCTGCTGCTAATGTGACAGAGAGGATAAATACAGCAGCAGCCTGCAGGTTAACCAGCAGAGGGGAGATGAGTTCAGTCAGTCTGGATGGATGGATAGATGGTTAGGTAGGTAGATAGATATGTGTAACAATTAATAATACAATACTCTGCCTGCCCTGCTGCATCTTACAAATAAAATATATAAATGTATTATATCTATAAGTTAGAACACCTAAAAAAACAACAACCATTTGTACACAGTCTAAAATAAGTAAAGTACCTCAAACTGTACTGCAGTAAAGTACAAGTACCTCAAACTGTACTGCAGTAAAGCATAAGTACCTCAAACTGTACTACAGTAAAGTACAAGTACCTCAAACTGTACTACAGTAAAGTATAAGTACCTCAAACTGTACTACAGTAAAGTACTAGTACCTCTAACTGTACTACAGTAAAGTACAAGTACCTCTAACTGTACTACAGTAAAGTACAAGTACCTCTAACTGTACTACAGTAAAGTATAAGTACCTCTAACTGTACTACAGTAAAGTATAAGTACCTCTAACAGTACTACAGTATAGTACAAGTACCTCAAACTGTACTACAGTAAAGTACTAGTACCTTAAACTGTACTACAGTAAAGTACTAGTACCTCTAACTGTACTACAGTATAGTACAAGTACCTCAAACTGTACTACAGTAAAGTACTAGTACCTTAAACTGTACTACAGTAAAGTACTAGTACCTCTAACTGTACTACAGTAAAGTACTAGTACCTCAAACTGTACTACAGTAAAGTACAAGTACCTCAAACTGTACTACAGTAAAGTATAAGTACCTCAAACTGTACTACAGTAAAGTACAAGTACCTCAAACTGTACTACAGTAAAGTACAAGTACCTCAAACTGTACTACAGTAAAGTACAAGTACCTCAAACTGTACTACAGTAAAGTACAAGTACCTCTAACTGTACTACAGTAAAGTACAAGTACCTCTAACTGTACTACAGTAAAGTATAAGTACCTCTAACAGTACTACAGTATAGTACAAGTACCTCAAACTGTACTACAGTAAAGTACTAGTACCTTAAACTGTACTACAGTAAAGTACTAGTACCTCTAACTGTACTACAGTATAGTACAAGTACCTCAAACTGTACTACAGTAAAGTACTAGTACCTTAAACTGTACTACAGTAAAGTACTAGTACCTCTAACTGTACTACAGTAAAGTACTAGTACCTCAAACTGTACTACAGTAAAGTACAAGTACCTCAAACTGTACTACAGTAAAGTATAAGTACCTCAAACTGTACTACAGTAAAGTACAAGTACCTCAAACTGTACTACAGTAAAGTACAAGTACCTCAAACTGTACTACAGTAAAGTACAAGTACCTCAAACTGTACTACAGTAAAGTACAAGTACCTCTAACTGTACTACAGTAAAGTACAAGTACCTCTAACTGTACTACAGTAAAGTATAAGTACCTCTAACAGTACTACAGTATAGTACAAGTACCTCAAACTGTACTACAGTAAAGTACTAGTACCTTAAACTGTACTACAGTAAAGTACTAGTACCTTAAACTGTACTACAGTAAAGTACTAGTACCTCTAACTGTACTACAGTATAGTACAAGTACCTCAAACTGTACTACAGTAAAGTACTAGTACCTTAAACTGTACTACAGTAAAGTACTAGTACCTTAAACTGTACTACAGTAAAGTACTAGTACCTCTAACTGTACTACAGTAAAGTATAAGTACCTCTAACAGTGCTACAGTACAGAATATTAATAAAGTCCACAAACACAAATCTAATAATTGTTCTATAGATGAAAAAATGTAGCAATGATTTATATATTGATAACAGTAAATATAAATGTATATATTGACATTACATATAATATATAATAGTAAGATATTGTATGATGTTATGAATTAGTAATTAAATTAGGAGCTAGTAGCATTGATTTAAGAAGTAGGGGTTCAATAAGTTTTGACTTCTTCCCTTTCAGATGTTGGACAGTGCATTGCATCATGTTTTCAGTGAGACTATTGTGCTTTCTTTTTTTATGTTGTTTTTGTTTTGTTTTTTCTTCTTTTACACATTTGAAATAAAATAATCTAATCTAAAAAAAACTTTGACTCAATAAACAAACAAAGCTTTGACTCATGAAAAGTTGCCGTTAATAAAAATTAAAATAAATGTTCCTTCAGCTATAATATTTTTACCTTTTCTTTAAAAGTAATGAAACTACGACATGAATCTTAATGAGAATAATAAAACAATAACAACAGAATAAATATAATAAACTTAGAGTCACAGTTGAACTCTGAGTTTAACCTGTTTCACACAGATGCTCATTCATCATTCATCACGGACGGCTCCTTTATTTCCTGAGAAACACTCGCTGTTCACGCTGCATCAGACGCTCCGACGGATCGACGGCTCTGATTGGCTGCCTGACGGCGGCGGGTCACGCAGGTCTCCACGATGCTAACGCTCCGTTAAGTCATGAGACCCGAACATGTGACCTGCTGCAGAGTTTAGAGGATTTAATGCTTCAGACAGAACGACTGCTTCCATCTTTACCTGCAGACACCTGAACATCAGTCTGACCTCTGACCTCTGACCCTGCACGCCACTTACTAAACACATACTAAACGAGTCCAACAGAGTCTCTCCTGTAAAGTTCGTCAGCGATCAGCAGATACGAGCTGCTGACGGCTGACTGTTAATCACTGTTTGACTCTGTGAACTAATCTGCTGTAAAAACAACCAGTTCGTGAAATAATCACGAAATTTTATCTACTGATTTGTTTCCACAGACGTGAACGTCGGGTCTCGTAGTAGTTCGTAAAATAGTCTGTGGTTTATTTATTATAGCTTATTTTTAGACTAACTCATTGTATCGTACGCTGCTGGACCGGAGTACAAATTTCGTTTTATGTGCAAACATGTAAATGAAAATAAACTTTAAACTACATCGTTCTGTTAGAGACAAACCCGGTTTATCATTCAGCCCCATGATGTAAAAACATCAACATCAGACTGAGGCCATGTTTACACGTTGCTACGTATTTATTAAAACAGATATTTCTCTCCTACGTTTTCTATAATAACATCGTTCACACCTGATGGTTTCATCTACATGAACCTTCATGAATACATAAATACATATATATATATATCATATATATATATATGGCGGTAACTTTAACCCTTTCATGTCGACTTATGATAATAATTATAACAACAATAATATAATTAATTTAACATTTCTTTACGCTGCTTTTATGTGAAGCACTTTGAGCTGCATTTATTATATGAAAGATGCTGCATATAAATAAAGTTATTGCATTACTTGTTACGGTTGTGTAGCGTTTGACCCAAAAAGGACCTTCGGAAAAAGGGAACTTTATTGACCAACTCAGGAGAAAACAACAAAATAACTCAAAGAACACAAAGCAGGAAGTAACTCAGAGACCAAACAGAGACTCGGACAAAGACTGAACTGAAACCAAACCTATAAAGACATGATGAGGTAATAACTAAACAGGACACAGCTGAGAGAAACCAGACAGGTGAAACACATGAGCCAATCAACTAAGGAAGGGGGACACAGGAAGTAAAACTAACAAAATACACAAGGAGAGAATAACTTTCAAAATAAAACACAAACTACAGGAAGTGTTGTTCTTCTTCTGTCCTGTTTATTTATATCATTTCTCACCTCACAACATGAAACAGTCCTTAATAACTCAACCAAATGATCAAATGCTGCTTTATTATTGAGTTAACATTGGTATTGTTTCCATGGTAACCGACCAGTAAAGTTTACAGATTACGTGAACCGAACACGTAACTCTGTGTTAAGAGGAGAGATCGTTCCACACGCTGCTTCAGACTGTATAACGGTACGTTCAGACCGCCCTGTCCGCCCCACTAAAGCCTTTCGTTCTTGCTTCTCAGCAATAAAATAATAACGATAGTGATAATAATATTAATGATAATATATTTCTATAAACTAAACAGGAACACAGGAACATAAATGTAAGTGGATGTGAATTAAATAAAACTTCATCCTTCTGCTTTTCAGGCACAGTTACTGCCAGAAGTCTTTGTTTGCTTCTGTTATTTGTTTCATTCATGGTTAATTTTCTTTCCTTTTGGAATTGAAATTGTTCGTTAATGTCTGAAATAAACATTAACATAACAACATGACAACATAACATAGTCAGAGAATAAATGTACATTGTTCTTAGTACTTTTATTTCCTTTATAAAGTTCATCCATCTTTCTTTGGTTGCTGCAGCGACGCCTGAAGCCTGGACGAGTTTAAAGTTAAAGTTTTAAGCTCCGTGTTTGTGGTTAAATCAGTTTGTAGTTCAGCGTGTCACATACGACCAGAACGCTTCACACATACGACCAGAACGCTTCTCTTGACTCTAATAAATCGATTGTTTTGTTCATCGTCTGCCGTGTTGATGAACTGAATCTTTCCCAGCAGCTCTGCGGCTCTGCAGAGGTCAGCCTGCTGAAGCTGCTCTTTGTGTCTCTGCTGCTCGGAGCTTCATCTTCAACCTGCTCAGAAACTTTCCCATCAAATCTGCATCATGTGAGACTTTTAACTTTTAACATGCAGCATCTCGTTGTGTGTCTGGAACTGATTTTACTTCCTGAAAACTCTCAGAGAGTCGCATCAAACCTCACATCTGGTTTATTTCTGAGATGCAGAGAAATTTGGATATTTTGGAATTTTCTTTATTTTATTGAAAACAGTAGACAAACAGGCAATGTGAACATCTGCAACATTCAGGTGGGTTTAAGTACAAAAATACATTATTACAATCTTTTTTTTTAATGAAATACAGTAAATAAAGACAAAGCAGCTTTATTTATATATAGAGCATCTCATACCCAACAACTCAATGTGCTTTAAATAAAAACAAACATTTAACAGAAAGAAATGGAAACAAAGAACATTAAAATAAAACCCAATAATAGTAAAAATTGGAAACATTAAAACATACAATTAAAAATACAACCAATAATAATAAAAAATAAAACAAAGTATAGAAAAATGGAAAGAGAGAAAAATAAAATGATATGAGTGCAGCATAAAATAATGATTAATAATGATTGAAGTGTATTTTCCAATTTTTTAGCTTTAGAGGAGGAAAAAAGGTTTGAGTGGTGTTTAAACATTTATTCTTATTAATGTGACATTATGCACCAAACAAATTACAAGATTGATTAAATAGTACAGTAGGTTAGATTATGTCAGACGTGTGAGATGTACAGTAGTACTCAGGTCTCAGGGTCTAATTAAAACAAGCTGAAACAGGCTAAACATCAGAGTTAAACTGTATTATCACAGTCAGGTATTAGGGTTATAAAACACGGTCGCCCATAAAGTTGTAATAATTTAGTTTTCAGACACATTCCTCTTTTTATTTTCTGTTTATATATAAACCTTGAATAAAGTCTGTTTTTGTTCTTTCTTATTTGGTTTTACCTTTTTTAAATTAGTTGAAGATATAACTGCATTGAAATTCCAATGGTTGTTTGTATATTCATGATGGGACATATTTTTTAGTTGAATCCTTGGTGTAATGCAGTATACTCTCAGTAAGGTGCTGAATTTTAAAGATCAGTTCATGTTGTCATTTTGAAGTTGTTAAATAAAGTTGTCAGGTCTATACTATGTGTTGCTTTGTGATTTTAACAGGAGATACGATAACCAATTTGAAATGCATTACTATTGTATATATACTTTAATACATAGGGTTTATGTAGAAGTTCACCTTACTTTTAAGTGTATGTGTATGCGTTTACATTAACTTACTTTAATGTAGTCACACTGACGCAGCGTGGTAGAAACACATTGAATTAAACTGGACCTTCATATTGAACTTGCCTTGCATGGAAAAACTTCATGTAATAAAATACTATTATTATTTTGAGTGTACTCATCATTAATCACCTTTGACCAGGTGCAATAAGAATATTTACACTTTATCTATCAAGACTAAATCACATTGTCACAATCAATTTTATTCCAACTTTACAGGCGACAGTAACATAAACTCCCATTTAAGGGAAAAATCCCCAAAACCCCTGAGCTTCTCTGCAGAGACGAGTGCAGAAGGTAAAAGTCCCACGATGGTGAGAAAGTGTCTGATGGCAGGAGAGTGAAGTCACACTGGGTTTTAAAATATACTTCCCAAGCATTTCCTCCTGCAGACACACTTTGATGTTAATTTGTGGAGGGCTGTTGAGCAGCGGAGCGTGCTCTAAAGTCAACACCGCAAGCTCTGTGAGAAAACAGGCCGAGCTCTTACATCTTAAAATAGAGCCTTAATGGTTCTGACCCGAGCAGCGGAGGGATTCCTGCAGCACAGTCACACAACACATTTCACCTTTTCCTCCAGTCATTATGAATTCATACTGTCCTGGTAAAGTGAAGCTTTGATGAGGTTGGTGATGAGCAGTGAGGTCAGAGCTAAACTCGCTCTGAGGACTTTCAAACGGAGCTCAGCGCTGTCATAATATTTCCCCTCGGTGACTTTAGCCCGTTCCCCTCGTTCCCCTCGCTCCCCTCGCTCAGCGGACATCTGGGAGACGTAATTCCCAAGCTGAGTAAACTTGTGAGAGCGGGAAACACACACACACACACACACACACACACACACACACACACACACACACACACAGATCTGCTGACATGTGAACAAGATGTTTGTTCTCGTGCAGAAACGTGCAGAGATCCGTTTATTTGCCTCAGTGATCATCAATCATAATGTTTAATATATAACATTACAACAGTTTACATTATGATGTTTAATATATAACATATATATATATGTTATATATTAAATATTATGATCCATCATAATGTTTAATATATAACATTACAACAGTTTATCATGACACAAAGTCATAATTACAAGATGCTGTTTCATGATGATGAGAAAGATTCATATAATTAAACTTGAAACAAATCAATCAATCTAAGCAGGTGGCATCAAAGACACATAGTAACATAAGGTTTATTATAATGAGATAACGTGTCATAATTATTATCTAAAGCAAATTTAATTCACTTTTTTTTATAATTGTTGTTAATTAGTGTTGATGAATGTTTGTTAATAATTTAATCTTCATTTATTCTTCCAGACAAACAGATGTGTTTTTAATGATGTCACTCCTATCTCTATTAATAATAATAATATAATAATAATAATAATAATAATAATAATAATAACACTGATGTTAGGGTTAGGTATAAATAATAATAATAATAATAATAATAATAATAATAATAATAATAATAATAATAATAATAATAATAATAATAACACTGATGTTAGGGTTAGGTATAAATAATAATAATAATAATAATAATAATAATAATAATAATAATAATAATAATAATAATAATAATAATAATAATAATAATAATAACACTGATGTTAGGGTTAGGTATAAATAATAATAACAATAATAATAATAATAATAATAATATAATAATAATAATAACACTGATGTTAGGGTTAGGTATAAATAATAATAATAATAATAATAATAATAATAATAATAACACTGATGTTAGGGTTAGGTATAAATAATAATAACAATAATAATAATAATAATAATAATAATAATAATAATAATAATAATAATAATAATAGTAAGGGGTTAGGGTTAGTTATAATAAAGACTCTCAGAGTGTTTTTGTCCGTCTGGATGTTTCTTGTTGTAACTGAAGCTGAAACTAACTGAGCATCTGTTAATGTGGAGGATGACACTGCTGCCCTCTGGGGGGGGGGGGGGGGGGGGGGGTTTAGAGAGGGTCTGAGGGGGGCAGAGGGGGGGTCAGTGTTTGATGTGGGAGGTCCCCCTCCTCTCTCTCTAACCCCCCCCCCCACTGAGCTGCTCCCTCAGACCGTTCATTAAGCGTGTCATCAAAGGCCGACGCTCCAACCAATCACAACATTAATATTAACATTACCACACACGACTTCTTCTTCTTCTCCTTCTTCCTCTTCTTCTTCTTCTCCTTCTTCTTCTACTCTTCTTCTTCCCCTTCTTCTTCTCCTCCTTCTTGTTCTCCTTCTTCTTTTCCTTCTTCTCCTCCTTCCTCTTCTTCTTCTTCTTCTGCTTCTCCTTCTTCTTCTTCTCTTCTTCTTCTCCTTCTTCTCCTCCTTCTTCCTCTTCTTCTTCTTCTTCTTCTGCTTCTCCTTCTTCTTCTTCTCCTCCTCCTTCCTCTTCTTCTTCTTCTCCTTCTTCTGCTTCTCCTTCTTCTTTTCCTTCTTTTTCTTTTCCTTCTTCTTCTTCTCCTTCTTCTCCTCCTTCTTCCTCTTCTTCTTCTTCTTCTTCTCCTTCTTCTCCTCCTTCTTCCTCTTCTTCTTCTTCTTCTCCTTCTTCTTCTCCTTCTTCTGCTTCTCCTTCTTCTGCTTCTCTTCTTCTTCTCCTTCTTCTTTTCCTTCTTCTTCTTCTTCTCCTGTTTCTTGACACTGAAGGTCAGTTTGATTAAATGGCTCGAAATAGTAAAATTAGTGACATGAAATATGATTTATTATGTTTTTGCTGCTATATGTGTGTTCGGTGCCACCTGCTTTGTATTGATTGATTAATTGATTGATTGATAAAAATAAAACTGAACTAAAACCAGACAGAAATAAATAAACGTAGTGTTGTTGTCAGTCTGCTGCTGCAGCCGAGCAGTTTGTCCTTCATTAAAGCAGCACTGACAGACTCTGTGACAGACTCTGTGACAGACTCAGTGACAGACACCCCCCCCCCCCATCCTCCAGCCCCCCCCCCCCTCCTCAGGTCAATGGTAACCTTGCTTTTAAGCCATCACACTCTCTCCCCATGGGGCACATGAGGGAGATCTATCTGCCCCCCCCCCCCAGGTGATCCTAATGTACTGAAGGACATCAGCCCCCCCCCCTGCTGCCCCTCAGTGACGGTAATTACAGCGAGAGGCAAACCAATTAGAGAGTGTCGCTGCCGTTAAAGGACGAACTCGGCCACGAGGTCGCGTGTTTATTATGTCATTGCTCCACTCAGGGGGTGGGGGGGGGCGTTATTACCGCCACATGTCACACGCTGGGAGATGAGGGGGGGGGGGGGGGCTTTTATTTTGGTTTTACATGCTCAGATTATTCTGATGGACGCCTGAGTGCTTAATTATGATCGTTTGACTCTGATTTCACTTTGATGCACGTCCATAAGTTACCGCTTTAAAAGGTTATTATAGGGTTTATATATGGGGGGTGGGGGGGCGGTGGCGGTGGGGGGCTGGGTTGGTGGGGGGGTTAGAGTGCTGGTTAACAGTCACATGATTATCTTGGACAAGTAAAAGCTGCAAGGACGTCTTCATGTTTCTGATGTTTCTCTCTGCAGGTCAGCAGGAGAAACGATGACGTCATCATCAGCTGTTTAGTATTTACAGGTTTGTGATGATGTCATCAGAGAGCGGCTACGGTAAGCCCCGAGGGACAAATGTGTGTCAGTCACCATCTGCACTGTTTAAACCTTTAAAACAGACACAGGACTGGATGTGATGCTGTTTAATGTTGAGCCAACAGCTGTTTATTTTAATCATATCTGTGACATTTTCTCTAAAATCATCTTTCCTTACAGCTCAGACTCTGTTTACGAAGCTATTTACATCAAATCTGCATAATTAACGAGAACCTGCTCTGATTGGCTGGAGATATGGCCTCCAGCCAATCAGAATGCAGCAGCGTGTTTACCTGATGAAACAACTTCACACACTCTGTGCTCACCTGGATATTTGGTCATCAGCTGCTGATAAAACAAACAGATCATAACACAGTGCAACTAAAGTTTGATTGTTTATTTATTATACTATGTAGTCATATGTATATTTATTAATTTATCTTTGCACATCAATGTTACCTGATGTATATTGTTTGATGTACTGTTGTTGTTGTTGTTATGTGTGTCATGTAAACTGTCTTTGAGTGCTTAGAAAGGCGCCTTTAACCTTTGTGTCATCCTCCCGGGTCAAATTGCCCCCGTCTGTTTTGGACTGTTCCTTCTTTCCTCCTTTCCGTCCTTCCTTCCTTCCTTCCTTCCTTCCTCCCTCCTTTCCTTCCTTCCCTCATTCTTCCTCCCTCCTTTTCTTCTTCCTCCCTTCCTTCCTTCCTTCCTTCCTTCCTTCCCTCTTTCCTTCCTCCCTCCCTTCCTTCCTTCCTTCCCTCTTTCCTTCCTCCGCCCTTCCTTCCTTCTTCCTCCTTTCCTTCCTTCCTTCCTTCCCTCTTTCCTTCCTCCCTCCTTTCCTTCCTTCCATCCCTCTTTCATTCCTCCCTCCTTTCCTTCCTTCTTCCTCCCTTCTTTCCTTCTTCCTCCTTTCCTTCCTTCCTTCCCTCTTTCCTTCCTTCCTCCCTCCTTTCCTTCCTTCTTCCTCCCTCCCTTCCTTCTTCCTCCTTTCCTTCCTTCCTTCCCTCTTTCCTTCCTCCCTCCTTTCCTTCCTTCCTTCTTCCTCCCTCCCTTCCTTCCTTTTTCCTCCTTTCCTTCCTTCTTCCTCCCTTCCTTCCTTGACTCAAGGACAACAGGAGGGTTGAAACCTCTAAAACCTCTAAAACCTTTAAAATGTAATTAAACAGCGGGGCGGCGAGCGTCGGGGGAGCCGTCATGTTTCAGCTCATTTGCAGCTCTGTGTACATGAAGTCATCTCAGCTCTGAAATCAAAGCAGCGTCATGAAGAGCAGCAGCAGCGTGTGAGGCTGAAGCATTCCTCCGTCTCAGGCATGTTTGTGCTGGAGACGACGCTCTGCGGTCATCTCAGGTGTTACAAACGCTGGATATAAAATCATTGAGCTCCTTCGAGGCTCATTAGTTCAGACGGTGAGAGCAACAGTCTGTCAGCCTGTGTGTTAAACTTGTGCGGGACGCCACTCTGTAACGCTTACGCTCCATTTGCCTGATTCTGCGGCGCGACGCGGTCCTGCAGGTGTAAACGTGAAGCTTACGGTTCATTTAGCAGCGTTCACTTAATGAGGCGTCTGAGGAGGAGAGAGACAATCACACAGAGCAACACCTTTCACCTCATCATCAACCTGCACTGATGGGTTTTATTGTTGTTATAGTTTTTAAAGATGAAAAATGAAAAATGTCCCTCACAGGCTCCCAGAGTCCAGCTGGTGTCTTCAAACGCTTCTTATGTTTAGTTAGAGACTCAAAATTAAATAAAGGACATGGGTCAGTGATGTTTTAGTGTCCATGAGGTTTAGTTTAAATTTAAAGGGTTAAAATGTGAAAATAAACGTAATGACTAACTTGCACACATTCTTGTTTTGTGGACCCAGCATCAAATTTCTGCTTTTAATCCATTTTGAGAGAATATATTAGAGGATTATGGCAAAAATGTCTAAGTGGTGTTTATATTAAATAAAGGTAATGGAATACAATTGTTCTAAATATTACATTTACTCTGGGTTACCATGGAGATCAGGAAACATTTACATGTTTTAAATGAAGTCATTATTAGTATAAGTCCACTTAAATACACTGTAGGTGATAAAATATGTAATATTTATCATTCTTTTGTGGTTACACCATTTGACATTTTCAGGAGCATTCAGTCTTACTTTTGGTAAAAAAAAATGGTGCAAATGTCATTTTAAATTATATAAAACCAACAAAAATACTAAATGTACATTTTAATAAACCTGCATTTATAAAACAATTATTAAAACAATAAAACCTTAATTACACATTGATCCAGTTTTCTCTTATTGATCTGTTTTTAATATATTGATTATGTTGAACTCGGCGTAGCTTGGACCTCCATGATGTCTTGCTGCGGAGCTGCTGAGTTCAGTCTGAATTTATCTCCTATAAAACCAACAAAAATACTAAATGTACATTTTAACAAACCTGATGCTGCTTTTAAATCTAGTTTTAACTGATTTATGAATTCATCATCTTGACAACACTTATTCATCACTGAGCCTTATGTGATATTATATGTTATAATATGTTTATTCACCATGTTGTTATTATTAGGAGTTTTTTCTGAGAGAATTTCTACAAACAGCCTTAAATTTACACGTATGTACAAACGTACTGCTCTATATTTGCTGCATGTAGGATCTTGCTGTTTCTGTAACAGTGGACTCTGACCTTTGACCTGACAGACTGTAATGTACGAGGACCCTGATCTCCTGCAGGTGGCGCTGTGTAAAGCTGCTCGTGTTGCACATAAGAGCCAAAACCAACCAACTCCAGCAGTAATGTGAGTGAGAGCTGTCCTACTGTAGCAGCTGCTGTGCATTAGTATGTGTGTGCAGTAGTTCAGAGTGTGAAGGCTGCTGACCCTCACACTCATCTGCATACAGCAGCAAATACTGCAGCTCTCTCCATCAGCATGCACTGACACCTGCACGCTTTAATGCACTCCTCCACTTTATTAATGCCCAACGTGTGATAAACATTTCTACACACAAGCTCACAGGTCAGACTGCAGACGCTGCTTCCAGTCACAGCTTATTCTAATCATTTAAACAAGATTATTGAACTTTTTATTGTGAGAAAACACATCACACACAAATTATTATTCAAAGTAGAGTTTCTTTTATACGTTTTAAATCATTTTTGGAGAAATAAATCAGGAGTTCACATCACATTTCAGATGTCTATGAGTTGTTAACAGCTCCACCAAATAGTGATTTTTCCCTCTAAACTTCTCACATGCTTTCATTTCAATAAATGTTCAAATGATCCAATATTTCAGCAAAAATCAAAGATTATAGAAAAAGTCCAAAAACTGAAAACACATTTGTGTATCAGAACTTAGTTTTTTCTTCTTTCCCATTAATCATCTCACCACCCCTCACATTTATCTGATGACCCTTTGGAGGGGCCCCACCCCTAGGTTGGGAACCACTGGACTAAACTAGCTAACTGTATATAAAGTAGTGTAAACTAGCTCCACCTCCAGCAGCTACAACAGTAACATGCTGCTCTAACACTGATGCTTCACTATTAATAATCTAATGATGTCATAATAATAATATATCAGTCAGAGGACCAAACCACTACTTTACTGTAATACTGCATACTACATCACTATAATACTGCAGTACTTTACTGTAATACTGCATACTACATCACTCATAATACTGCAGTACTTTTACTGTAATACTGCATACTACATCACTATAATACTGCAGTACTTTTACTGTAATACTGCATACTACATCGCTCATAATACTGCAGTACTTTTACTGTAATACTGCATACTACATCACTCATAATACTGCAGTACTTTTACTGTAATACTGCATACTACATCGCTCATAATACTGCAGTACTTTTACTGTAATACTGCATACTACATCGTAAAAAGTATTTCAGTTGTTTTCCTCTTTTAATTGATATTTAAAATGTTTATCTTATAATATGAATCATCATTAATTCCCAGAATAATAAATTGATGAATTCTCTGTTTATTTAATAATCTGTGATCACAGCAGATGTTTATAATATAATATTAAACCCAGTGAATGTACAGTTTGGTTCATAATACTGTTTTTGTTTCCTCTGCTTCGCCTTCAGCATCGCGTCACACTTCAATCTCCGCCTGTCATAAGTCTCCATATTTTATTCTCAGCAGTTTAATATTATAAGTAACATAAAAGGCAGATTGCAGTTCAGCAAACTGATGAAATTCCTTCTCTGACATGTGAATCAGCGCTGCAGTTATTCATCAGAGACATAAAGAGCTCGGCTTCCTGCTGATTGTTTGTCCTGAAGGTGACAATAAAACTCTGCTGCTTCACATTTATCATCAGCTTCACACACAGAATTATGTTTTATATTTTATATTTTATATTTACAGTAACAAACAACAACCTCAATACTGAAAAACACCTTCATGATAATTCATTCGCACAATAAACTACATAAAAACATACAACTACAGACAAAAACAACATATAACCAACGAAACATGTTTAAATGTTCATATTAACAAAATATACATTAATTATTTCATATTCATGATGTTTTTGACTTAACAATAATTATATTTCCCAAAAGCTTTATTATGTTTTAAACAGGCGGGGAGTCTGGTCCTCTGAAATGAGGCCAACGTGGAAGTAACTTAAAACTGCATTCTATCAAAAGGCCACCAGGGGGCGACCGTTTTGGTGTCAAAAGGACTTCCGTCTCTATACAAGTCAATGGAGAATTCACCAACTTCTCACTTGATTTCTAACCTCAGTAAACGTTTTCAAAATGTGTTTATGGTCTCAATCGCTAGTTTAAAGCCTTCTTCAATGCAGTATGATGTTCATTTGGGACATTTTGGCCTCCCTGATTTTATATGTGACGATAAAGCAGGGTATGCATTAGGGCGTGGCTACGTCGTGATTGACAAGTTGATTGGTTCACAGGTTCAGGAGGGCGCCTCATGCTCCTCCTGATGCCCATATAAGTAGAATCCCTGTTTTTATTTTTCCCAGCATGCATCTGAAATTTTCAAGATGGCGCTGCTCAGATCCGATACTATTGGCCTCCGAGCAGCAGTCCACAAACCAATGGGTGACGTCACGGATGTTACGTCCATTTTATATACAGTCTATGGTCACATTAAGGAAAAGTGAATAAGTTGTTTTTTACAGCTGTCAGATGCAATAATGAGTCAAATCTGTTGTCAAGGTGCAATTTCAACAATCAAAGAGTCGTTTTCTTCCTCGTCACTGTCAGCGTTTCCTTTACAAAGCGGAGCAGAGACGTTATAATATATCTGTGAGGTTATTATCCGGCAGCCTGAGAGCGACGGCCGTGATTAACTGTCCTCAAACATCGCAGCTGAGTTATGGACAGTTTAAATGTCCTCGCTGTTTGCCTGCTTTCCCTGAAGGTGTCTGTCTGCAGCCGGCGGAGCGGCGGGAAGATTAATTGAGTTGTGGATGTTTTGTGCCGGTCGAGGCTTCAGAGGCCGAGTGGAGCCTGGACGGGCCAAAGCAAAGAGACCATCTCATTAATATATGATTAATCGCTGCGGCCGCGCTGATTAATTAGTGTTTGTGACAGTAAACTTTTAACAGGCCCCCATGTCGTCCTCAGGAATGCCCATTTATCTTTCCCTCCTCTAACACCCCCCCCCCCCCCCCCCCACCTCCCCCAACCAGCCGTCCAGAAAGAGCGAATAAGTTTGCATATTCTAGTCTTGTCCGATTTCATTCTGCCGCTGCCTGGTAGGAGCAGGCTGGAATGAGAGCTCTCCGACATGATTGATTGCTTTGCTTTTTTATTTGCAAGTTGGAATCTGGAGAAGTTTTTTTTCCTCCTCCTCCTCCTCCTCCTCTTCGGGTTATTTCTCTCCTCTGTGTACTTGTTCTTCTTTCCAAACGAGGACCTTGGGCTCGTTGGTACAGGAATTTCTTCCGGCTCTGCTTTGAAATTGATTTGAATTGCTGCTGGATGAGCTTGTGTGTTTTTCTCACAGGTCTGAACCCCGCCCCCCCCCCCCCAGCCTCTGCAGCTCTCAGCCTCACTGAAACGCTTTAACTTCCACCAAACTTTTTAAAAATGCTTTAGGGCTGCAACTAATCAACACTTTCATTATCTGTTAGTTTTATTAATTTATTGATTTGTTATTTGGTATGGCAGATTATGTAATATATATATCAAGTAATGTAATAAAGTAATGAGATGACTTTGTTGTGATTTGGTGCTTGATTGATAATGTATAATATAATGTAATAATATAATGATGTAATATAATGTATAATGTGCGACTGAATTAAACTTTTCATCAGCAGATATAAACAACCTGTAACCGTCGTCTAACAGCAGTTTGTAGAATAGCTACTAAATCTAATCTATCACACTATTAAAGCTTCTGCTGTCGTACAAAACGTCCCAAAACTCTCAGATTCAAAGGTGAAATAATTAAAATCAAAGGCCAAAACATTGAACCATCACTGTGTTTAATTACTGAGTTCACTTCTGTGTTGATAAATAAAATCAGCAGTGAATTATCTGGTCTGATAAACAACAGGATCAAATCTGCTTGTTAAATGTTACGTAACGGTTATATTTACAAAATGAAGATAAAATTGAGTAAAAATTAAAAAACTAAAAGGCATGAAACGTACTTCAGTTTGAAAGTACGAAAAAAAAACTGGAAACTTCGTGTCCACAGATTAAACCTCTAACCCAGCGTCACGGCAGTTCGTAAAATAGTCACAAAATTTAATCCATTGATTCGTGACCATGGACACAAATTTTCAGTTTGGTCCGTGTCACTCAGCACGACTTTCCAACTAAAGTACTTCCTATTGAAATAAGTTTCGGAGTCGTGATGTGAGACACGAAAAAAAAACAGAAAACTTGTGTCCGTGGTCACGAATCAATGGATTACATTTCGTGACTATTCAAAATTCTAATTCTAAAACACTTTTTTTGTCCCTGAGGGAGCAGCATCATTAAAAATGCACAAACAAGGGAGGAAGGAAGGACAGAAGGAAGGAAGGGAGGGAGGAAGAAAGGAAGGAAGGAAGGAAGGAAGGAAGGAAGGACAGATGGAGGGAACATTTACCCTAACAGATGAAAACATTGGTTAGAAAATTTGAAAAGTCATCAAATGTAATAAGTTACATTACTTTGATGAAGATATTGAAATAGTTACATTACTTATTACATTTTAAATAGAGTAACTAGTAATCTGTAATCTATTACATTTCCACAGTAACCTTCAACCCTGCAGATGCGTACTGATGTATCTTCTGTTAAAAAACACTTAAATCCAGGTGAAGGACCTAAAATAGAGAAAATAAATCCCCATTATATTTGATTTAAAGGAGTTAAAACCTGTAATATCTATAAAACTCTTTGTTATATTCCTTTAACGTCTGCAGCTCTGAGACTGTCGGACTGTCGTTGTTTCTTTTTGATTCACAAAGAGAAGAATTAATCAGAATATATGGCTTTTAATATAAAAGCCTCTCATGCCCCCGCTGCGTGTGATTGAGTTTGTGGAGGCGAGTGGATCACAGGGTGAGCAGCCACCACCTGTACCGCTCGCCGCTCGCCACGACGCTTATACAATAAAAAGCCTTTTCTGGGAATTTGTTTGAAAAATGCGAAGACTTTGAGAGTGGAGGAACTTTTCTTTAGATTATCTTCATTGTTGATAATCTCTTTAAGTTGCAGGGGTGAGCCGCTACACCTGAACCTCTCCATCCAGCCCAACACTAATCCCATCATGCCTCGGGAGGACTTGGCTTCTCCCCTCTCTCCTCTCCTCTCCTCTGCTCTCGTCTTCCTTGTCTCTTCCTCTTCCTCTTCCTGAAAAGCAGATTTAGAGTAAAGATCCATTTCATTTCAATAACCTGCATTTAGAGTTCAGAGATCAGAGAACATAAAAAACACCAAAACACACTTTTACCTGAGTTCTGACTGCAGGTGCACACATTCATAATGATAAGAATATTCTGTTAAATCATCTATACGCTGTAGAAATCATCAATGTGGCTCAACTTAACCCTTTATATTTCTGCTCAGTGGTTTGATAGAGGTTCACTTTGTGTCAAAACCTAAATCTATTGAACCCATTTAACTTTTAGGTCAATCTTTACCACTTGTATGAGGAATGTAATGCACAGACAGACCATCAGGTTGTTCTATGGTTGTTATAGATACAGGTTGTTCTATGGTTGCTATAGATACAGGTTGTGTTATGGTTGCTATAGTTACAGGTTGTGCTTTAGTGTATAAACGAAGAATAACACAAATCACTGCTGACATCAGAGATCCTGCTGGAGACATTTTTGAAGTTGACTTTCATTTTTTCATCTTTTACATGAACAGAATGAGTCTCTAACATTACATACCTCAAACAAGTAATAAAGATTTACCAAAAAGTTGAATAGGTTCAATAGATTTTAGTTTTTGATATCATGACACACAGTTTAAGGGTTAAAGAGACAGCTTGTTATGAACAGAGGCTGCATAAAGGAGCAGCAGAAGATTGTTGTTACTTTAATTAAATCTGACTTGTGTGTGACGACCGATCCGAGTCTGTTCCAGATAGAATCACAAAGTGTGTGATGGCGTCACTTCTGAGTCACACCAGGGATAAATAAACAGAAGAAGAAGAAGAAGAAAGGTTTGAGGTGTGAAAGCTCTGGAGAAAAGTTCACTGAGCTGTAAAGAGAATAAACATCTTAACTACAAAGCTAAACATGCTGATATTTATTACAATAAACATCTATAGTTTTATGTTTATGTACATTGGCATCTATTAAATGATTTTCAGTCAGAAACTGCTTTATTATTTATTTTACTTTTGTTATTTTCCCTTCTGGTTTGTCACAGTTCCTAATGGAGATGAAGGTAATATGATCATTTACTATATGTCTACATGTGTATTTGAGTTAAATGATGATAACATTTCCTTCAGCATCACAGTAATCTGATTTAGCCACTGTTAAAACCTGCTGTTATATTTCCATTATCCATTATTCATTTCCACCTTGAAACTGTGGTTTAAATACAAACCATGCTTCTCAGTGTGATTAATATCTATGACGCTTGGTTAAAACATGATGTCGTTTGGTGGATTTTAGGAGCAGCTGAACTCAAACATCCTTAGTGGAGTATAAATGACAGATTAACACAAATAAACACAGACAGAGAGAGAGAGAGTCTTCTAGAGATGATGTCTAACAGCTTCTGGAGTAAATCTGTAAGCTGATATTTATGTAAAATAAACAGATAAAGATATTAAATCCCATAAAGGAGTCTGTTCTTCCTGCAGACGCCGAGCAACAGAGGAAACAAACAAACAGCTGAAAAACCTGCAGAAGAAGAAAAACCAGAGGGTGTGTGTGTGTGTGTGTGTGTGTGTGTGTGTGTGTGTGTGTGTGTGTGTGTGTGTGTGTGTGTGTTTAATTTAAAGAAAGAGAGAAAGTCGGATATTTTTCTCATCGTGCATCCTGAATAAGGGCCGGTAGAAAATAATGGGGAGTTAATCAGATCAGTAGCACTCTAATTCACTGGGTATTGATCAAGGCTGATTCCTAATGGGGCTTCGGACCTGTGTGTGTGTGTGTGTGTGTGTGTGTGTGTGTGTAATTTGTTGAGGCAATGCAGAGCTATTTAGCATTAGCTTTACAGGAATGGGAACGTCAAAGATGAGCCTGATAATCACTGTAGTTTAAACCATCATTTTATTGTGTGTGTGTGTGTGTGTGTGTGTGTGTGTGTGTGTGTGTGTGTGTGTGTGTGTGTGCGCGTGCAGTTGATGCTCTCAGACAAATTATTGCATTATATTTTATGCATACATTAACGTTGAGCGTCTGTACATTAACAATAAACAGCTGAATTGACAGTAATAATGATAGAATAAGATAATTGAGCTGATTCCCAGCAGAGCAGTCTGAAAAGCTCGATTACATTTATTGAGGTTGAAGTTGCATTTAGAGCTTCCCCGTATTAAAATAAGAGACAGTAATGACATTTTATTATCGAGCTGCTTCCTAAAAAAAACCTCCCTGAGAAAAACTAAAAGTGGTGGACGTTTATTTAAAGATATTAGTATGATTGTCCACTTCGGTTAAATCCTCTCATTTGTTTTTTTCAGACATCAGAAATAAACGACAGACTCAGTTTATTGGATTTAAAGTGAAGCAAAGAGAAGAAACTGATAAGAACTGTTTACTAGAAGCTGAATTTTAAAATCAGATCATTTCAACACTAGTGACGAACAAACAGAGAGCACCTGTGTGTGAAGTGTTCCTATTATTTTGTCCACCACATTAACATGAAGGCTCACTAGTGTTTATCTTACTTGGTATTTAATTATTCATGTTTCTATTTTTATATTTTAATACTGTGGTAAAAACACACTTTTGTCACATTCGAGCTTTTGAATTCGGCTTAATTTATTTTTCATCACACAGCAGAACATGTGCGGAGATGTTAGCGAGTTACGATGACGATAGTTCACACATCACATCCTGGTTTTTAATTATTAGTCAGTAAACTCAGCATCGTCTGACGCAGGCTGGAAAATGTGTTTACAGGTAAAATATTTCGCCGTGTGTTTCAGCCATAGACTGTATATATAATGGACGTAACATCCGTGACGTCACCCATTGGTTTGAGGACTGCTGCTCGGAGGCCAATAGTATCGGATCTGAGCAGCGCCATCTTGAACATTTCAGGTGCATGCTGGGAAAAATAAAAACCCAGATTCTACTTATATGGGCTTCAGGAGGAGCATGAGGCGCCCTCCTGAACCTGTGAACCAATCAACCTGTCAATCACCACGTAGCCACGCCCTAATGCATACCCTGCTTTATCGTCACATATAAAATCAGGGAGGCCAAAATGTCCCAAATGAACATCATACTGCATTGAAGAAGGCTTTAAACTAGCGATTGAGACCATAAACACATTTTGAAAACGTTTACTGAGGTTAGAAATCAAGTGAGAAGTTGGTGAATTCTCCATTGACTTGTATAGAGACGGAAGTCCTTTTCACACCAAAACGGTCGCCCCCTGGTGGCCTTTTGATAGAATGCAGTTTTAAGTTACCTCCGCTCAGAGGACCGGAACTCCCAGCCTGGTTTCAGATTCTGTCAAACTAACGGAGCTGCGGCGACTTCCTGTCTGAGCTTTCAAAATAAAACCTTTGTTATTGTGCACTAACAAACACATCTGGGGCTTGTAAATTACGGGAGATTCCTGGGAAAAAAAGACAAAACGGGAGAACGGCGGGAGATGAGTCCAAAATTTGAGAGAAACCCGGGAAATCGTCTTGTCAGTATCCTGTCAGTGTTCATATCTCAGTATATATTCTTAGTGTTATTGACTGGTTTTGCCTTTTGGATTCTGAGTAATTGCCTCGTGATTTTGTACCTCTGACTTTTTGGAATGATTAAACGGCTTGAGAACTCTTCTTCTGTCTCTGCATCTGAGTCCACCTGGTCTGTGCATGATGAGTTACAGAGTGACAGCACACACAAGATCTGATTCCTTCTCAAATCTGATGTTTAGTCCTGACTGTCCACACATTTTAGCAAGTGTCTAAATGGGATTTGGCTCTGTTCAGACTGGGCCACATTAATGACCAATCTGACAGGTTGCCGTGGCAACGTCGTCGGAGGGGAGGCGTCATATAATTGCGACAGCAACAACAAACCCTCGAGCTTCGCTTGAACGGAGCCATCTCCCCAAAGATTAAGAATTTGGTTTGGTCCTCTGTCCAAGGACTGATGTTAACGTCCTCCATTGACTCCATTGATATCAGCTAGCAACAACAACTGGAATAAGCGCGGGTCTGGTGTTGCATAGAGTGACGTAGCGTAGAGATGTAGAGAGACTGAATCCGATGTGAGTGTTTGGAGCTGTTCAGACTCATACACATCTGTCCAAATGAAATTTGAAACTACCTCCCAAAGGTGGTTTCCATCTGGTTTGCAAAAATCAGATTTCATGTGATTTATGACTGTTCAGACTTCATAAGAGCCATCTGGTTCCATCTAGATTGGCTAAAAAACTGATTTTGGCTTTCAGTGTGAACGCAGCCAAAATGTCTTGAATGATGTGATTGAAAGTTGTTGTTAAACATATCAGCAAGCTTCCAGAGTTAAACAGCATCAAACCTGATGGAACTCAGCTTTAACACAGCATGACTAATACAGATGTTTAATGATATTAATTAAGGTTTCATTTAGTTTTAACAGAGCAAGGTTACTAAATACTGCTTTAGTCTGTAGAAGCTGTATAAAGAGAAATAATTATATATATAAAAGATCTTTGTTTTTATTGCAAGTATACAACGAAACGCTGTTTGAGCAGCTCAATGCAGCATAAAATATAAATATACACACACACACGAGCCAAGCACATCTCACCCGTTACCATGACAACATACACATTCATACCCATAAAACTTCAAATATGGTCTAAAATATAAATAGACAAGGTGCAATGATCATCATAGCATTACTAAAACAACACATCTACTTTACTACAGTTCTGTATTAATACATCAACAGCACTATAACAGACAGTTTTCAGGTTACATGTGAATAAAAAGGACAAAATAATAAAATACATTCAGTATATGAAACACAACAATCACTAATGTACTATAACTGGACTATAACACCTTTACAATGTTATGTTACTTTTTTCATTCTTTTCTCTTTTACTGAATCACATTTTACATTTTACATGAACACTTATGCTTATACTATATTCTGAACCATCATTGTTGATAGTTATTACTGCTGTTTATTATGTTGTAATTGTAGATTCTGTTATTGGGCTTGTCTTGTTTGTTTTTGCATGTTTGTTGTGCTTTTGTTATATTTGTCTTATGTTTTAATGTATTCTGTTTGGTTTCTTCTTTTCTAATGTTTTTGCTATGTTGTATTTTGGTAAATCTCAACTGTTTTATCCTAATAAAGAATTTCAACATATAAGTAAAGACTTTGTGAGTCTTGATGTTTGTATAAAACCCAGATAAATAGTAATAAAGCGTTTTATTTCCCGTGCTGCTGCCTTCACAAAGCCTCTGAGCTGCCGAAGTGAAGCGTGTAGTTAAAGCAGGCGGAGGGGAAAAATACATTTCATTACTTTGCTTTGTGGCATTTTTTCCACGTCATTACAAAGCAGTAATGTGCGATCACAGGGAGAAACAGATTGCTCCGCTACTCGCATCCAACAGGCCTCATTTTAATGTGCCACCATTACGCGACTCACTGCTTTGTTACAGTCGAGTATGAACGCCTCCCTGCTTCTCCCGGCTCTGTATAGAGAGAGTAGATGCTACTCCGATCTGACAAGAGACAAATGTTTCATTCAAATGTTGCTTTCGCATATTGTGGAGGAAGTAATGAATTCCTGCGTGGCGAGCGGCGGCTGGCGGCGGCGGCGGCGGCGCTCGGTTCAGCGTGTCAACCCTGAGCAAGGTGCAGGCTCGGCTCCACAGCAGCAAAATTAAATTTAATGTTCCATCCGCTGCGGGGAAAGGTGCATAAATCAGCGGCTGGGATTTGCATGGACTGTGGCGAGCAAACATCAACCAGGACAGAATATGATGTCACGGGGAAAACAATGTAATCTCACACTTCCTAATAAAAAGCAGCAACAGGCGGCGCCGTTTAATCCAGACTGTTGCTCCCATGTCAAGTATATTATTAAAAACATGCCCCCCCCTCCCCCATCACCCTAACCCTACCATTAAAGGAGAGATGAGGCCATGTGAAAAGTCTAATATTGTAAGAAAAATGAAAGTTTGAACCTTTTAAAATCAACAACAACAAGCAGCGCCACCGTCAAACATAGAAAAGATAAATAAATTCAACATTTTATTTATTTATTCAGCAAAAATATTATTCCTCCTCCAGTGTTCACAAAATATCTGAAGGGTTTTTATCACAGATCTGTAAAATACATGACATGTGTTTACTATGATGTGATATTTTGTGATATATTTATTTTATCAGCTGAATTATTCAACATATTAATTCATAATGAAAATTATCAGATTTATGGCTCAATGAGGTGTTTTAGTGTCCATGTGGTTTAGTTTAAATTTAAAGGGTTAAAATGTGAAAATAAACGTATGAATAACTTGCACACACTTTTTTTGTGGACCCAGCATCAAATCTGCTTTGAATCCATTTAGAGAGAATATATTAGAGGATTATGGCAAAAATGTCTAAGTGGTGTAACCATAAAAACCTCTCATTCCTCATTGTAGGTCTAATAAATGATTATATTATCTTATCTGATTTACAAATACATGACATGAGCAAAATATTAGCAACACTTTTTAATATAATGAAGTCTAATACACCATCACCCTCTAAAACCTCTATAATATATGGGTCAGTAATAATAAGTGTTGGTAAGACGATGAATTCATAAATCAGTTAAACTAGTTTTAAAAGCAGCATCAGGTTTGTTAAAATGTACATTTAGTATTTTTGTTGGTTTTATATCATTTGAAATGACATTTGCACCATTTTTTTTTACCAAAAGTAAGACTGAATGCTCCTGAAAATGTCAAATGGTGTAACCACAAAAGAATGATAAATATTACATATTTTATCACCTACAGTGTATTTAAGTGGACTTATACTAATAATGATGTCACGGTTTGCAGAGCAGGTGAACAACACAAACTTTAACCACACAGGAGAAACTCAACAGAAGAACACGGGCCAATGAACAGCAAACACACACAGAGATTTGGGACAAAGACTGAACTGAAACCAAACCTACATAGACATGATGAGGTAATAACTAAACAGGTCACAGGTGAGTGAAACAAGACAGGTGAAACACATGAGGTAATCAACTAAGGCAGGAGAAACACAGGAAGTAAAACTAACAAAATACACAAAGAGAGAATAACTTCCCCAGAGTAAATGTAATATTTAGAACAATTGTATTCCATTACCTTTATTTCATATAAACAGTTATAATGTAAGATCATGCCAAAATAAACGTATGAATAACTTGCACACATTCTTTTTTTGTGGACCCAGCATCAAATTTGTACCAAATAATTCAACTTGCTTAAAAACATTAAATTCTCAATAAAACACCATATCAACTAGTTTGGTATGATCTTACATTATAACTTTTATAAATAAAAGTTAAATACACTGTAGGTGATAAAATATGTAATATTTATCATTCTTTTGTGGTTACACCATTTGACATTTTCAGGAGCATTCAGTCTTACGTTAATATATTGATTATATTGAACTGGTTGTAACTCGGACGTCCATGATGTCTTGCTGCTACGGAGCCGCTGAGTTCAGTCTGAATTTATCTCCTATAAAACCAACAAAAATACTAAATGTACATTTTAACAAATCTGATGCTGCTTTTAAAACTAGTTTAACTGATTTATGAATTCATCATCTTACCAACACTTATTAGTCACTAAGCTTTAATCATGTGTTGGTTTGATGTTACTTGTCAGGTTTTCATCAAAGTTTAGAACAAATTTTAACAGAATTTCCAGAAAATGAAACTTTATCTTTTCCTGTTTGAATATCAGCAGATAATAAACTAAGGCTGTGTCTCAAATCTCTTCTTCTGTTCTTTCACTTCTTCATATTCTGAGATTATAAATGTTTTCACACTGAGCAGTAAACATGCAGCACTATGAGAAGCTGGATGGTTGAACTATGGACTCTTCTCTCCATCTGTCCTCCGGAGCAGAAAGAGAGGAAACACCGTTCAGACAGGACGATGTAACTACGGTGAACATAAGCTCCACTATACTGATGTCACATTTAAACCATCAGCAGGTTTATTGGGTCTAAACGTTGATAATTTCACTACACAAGTAAACACAGAGACTAACAGAGACATGAGACACAGAACTGATTTAAATGTGATGTTAAATCTGTCAGTTATCTTGTAAATGTGCCTCCATGTAAAGGTTGATGAGTTCTCAGCTGATTATAAAGTCATCCAGCAATGATTTTTCATCAGTTTCTCTACTTTAGTGAAACGTTATAATAAATAATAGATGTGCAGAGTGAAGCTGTGGAAAGATGAAATGATGCAGAACAACAGATGAGCTGCAGCCTCGCTTTGAAGCTCTGAGTCAGAATGTGTCATCGTGCATCACACTTCATCACATGACCAATCATTTCCATACGCAGTCTGTGTGAGTCTGGGTGGGTCCTGTGTGGGTCTGCAGGCTGAGCGGGGGGGGGGTCTGCAGGCTGAGCGGGGGGGTCTGCAGGCTGAGCGAGGGTCTGCAGGCTGAGCTGGGGGGGGGGTCTACAGGCTGAGTGGGGGGGTCTGCAGGCTGAGCGGGGGGTATGCAGGCTGAGCGGCGGGGATCTGCAGGCTGAGCGGGGGGGTATGCAGGCTGAGTGGGGGGGTATGCAGGCTGGGCGAGGGTCTGCAGGCTGAGAGGGGGTCTGCAGGCTGAGCGAGGGTCTGCAGGCTGAGCGGGGGCCACGCGGGCCAAGCGAGGCCCCCGAGCCCGGACAGATTACTGCCTCATAGCTGTGGATGTGGAAGCAGAGGAGGTGATTACACGGCCGGCGCTGCGTGGCCGAGCGCGACCTCGTTATAAAGTAAATCCTGTGAGCGTGTTGAGCGGCTGATTCCTCTGAAGGAGAGCAGAGCGTCGACCCGTCCAGCTTCTGCAGAGATGGAGGATAAACACACTGCTGCATCAACACACAGATAGAGAAAGAAATCTGACTTTAAGATTCAAGACAACGTTATTAATCCCTTGATGGGCAATTGATTTGACAGCTCGCACCACAACATACTCATATACATAAATAACAAGATAAAAGATAAAAGAAGAAGAGCTGTGTGCAAAATCAGTGTGCAAAGTGTGCAATGTCTGCAGGCCCTGGTCCAATAAATAGTTCATTAAGAAGTAGAATCTACAACCTCTGCACAGTGCAATAACAATCAGATACAACTTGACCTCATATATAGTTCATATTTTCCTCTAAAGACACTCATGCTGTTTTAATATATATTAATCCTTCATACTGTTCAGGGTTAAATGTGACTGATTATTTACATGTAAGAGCTGTAAAAACACTGATACACATTTATTTTCTTTCTTTTAGTCTGATTTTTCCTAATGTGATATTTTAAAAAGCCTTTATTTTTAAATATTTATGCAGCTGATACATTTGTGTATTTATGCAAATGACCTGCATCACCATTAAAACATGTTGTTGTTTTCTTCATATTCTATAAAATCTTCTCCTGGACAATAAAACAGTGATTGTGAAGATGACCAAACGTATTAATGACTGATGGTGAATTTATAAATGTGAATTAGTGTAGAGACTAAATATGAGTCAGAATATAAACAGTATGTAAAGGGTTAAATTACCAGTTATAGTCCCATTCACTGTAAGACTGAAGAAACTATGAAAATAAACACAAACCAAAATATGTTTCTTATGTTAAATTTGACAGTTTTGCTGATGATGATGATGATGATGATGATGATGATGATGATGTAGCCTCTAACACACAGCTCTGTATAATATATAAAGAGAGAGAAGAAATTAGTTTTATTATCTTTAATATTTCAGTTTAATATTTTAAGATGCATAAAAATACAACATGCAGTATTATTTAAATGTTCAGAGACTAATTCTGATTTAAGGGTTTTTTCTTTATAATCTTCATCAAAATTGTACAATAAAAAATAAACATGTTAAACAAACCAGAGTTCCTGCTGATAACATCTGGATGGTTTCCAGTTAACTAATGTAATATCTGCCTTCATTATTAATTATTAAAGCATCGATCAGCTTTATTGTCTGTAGACGAACCTGAAACATAGTTTGGTTTGTTTTTAACACTTTTCTTTTGTTTTAAGGCATTTCATGTGTTATTTTATTGTTTTAACATCTTGAGTTTTGTTCTAAAATGTAGAAAATATTAAAAACTAGAGAAAGAAATAAGAAACAGCAGCAGCAGCAAAGTGTCTGGATGTTTGCTGCTCTGATTCTCTCTGAGCTCATTTCCTGTCTGATCTCTGTCAAATAAAAGAAAACATGCCAAAAAAAACCCTCAATAAATAAAGAAACATGTTTACGTAACATTACTAACGGACCTTAAATAACAGATGTTAATTATATGTTTATCTGTATAATCGCTGAGTCGGACAGTCGGAGGGTCTTCGGGGAATTTCCCTCCGAATGTTAGAAGTGAAATGAAGCTGAATTTTAACGGAGGATGACGATGAGTGTTCAGCCTCAGTAGCAGCGGTTGGTTGGTTGGTTTATATGGAGCTGTGAGGTCATTTAAGGCTGTTTCCTGTCTGACACCATCACAATATCACAATATCAGAGTCAGTTTCTAAAGTCTCCATCTCAGCTTCAGCTTCTATGAACCGGTTTTCTTCTGTCTGTTTTTCACTTCCTTTGTTTCTCGTTTGTTTGCAGCCGGAGACAAAACTAATCTCTGGTTTTAAAGTATTACAGTTACAGCTGTTTAACCCTCCTGTTGTCCCCGAGTCAAGGAAGGGAGGAAGGAAAGGAGGGAAAGAAGGAAGGGAGGAAGGAAAGGAGGGAAATTATGGAGGGAGGAAGGAGGGAGGGAATGAAGGAAGGAAGGAAGGAAGGAAGGAAGGAAGGAAGGAAGGAAGGAAGGAAGGAAGGAAGGAAGGAACAATCAAAACAGACAGGGTCAATTTGACCCGGGAGGACGACAGGAAGGATATTATCTGAACCATCACTCTGTGTCAGGATTGGTTCGTC